>NC_081220.1:13600773-13610773 GCF_902713425.1 Acipenser ruthenus
AAAAACTAGTAAGAAAAGGACAAAAGGTTTTCGGTTTCTGCTGAACTGTCTTGTTGGAAAATATATTCAAACCTGGGCCGGCAATAACAGGAAGGGGGACGTCTACAAGTGCATTGTGGGAGAGGAGAGGCACTCGAACTGCACCAAGGTGAACCTGGGTGAGCCACTCCAGATCAACGCCCCCCTCCTGGAATACTGGATTGGGAATGTGCAGAGAAAACTGGGAAGATTCATGGAAATGAAATACCTCTCTGTGCTTTACAATGCTTCCCTGTGCTTACCAGACCTCTCTGTGCTTTACAATGCTTCCCTATGTTTTACCAGACCTCTCTGTGCTTTACAATGCTTCCCTATGCTTTACCAGACCTCTCTGTGCTTTACAATGCTTCCCTATGCTTTACCAGACCTCTCTGTGCTTTACAATGCTTCCCTATGCTTTACCAGACCTCTCTGTGCTTTACAATGCTTCCCTATGCTTTACCAGACCTCTCTGTGCTTTACAATGCTTCCCTATGCTTTACCAGACCTCTCTGTGCTTTACAATGCTTCCCTATGCTTTACCAGACCTCTCTGTGCTTTACAATGCTTCCCTATGCTTTACCAGACCTCTCTGTGCTTTACAATGCTGTACTTTAAATCAGATCAATGTTTAAAATGATCTTCACCACTAGAGTGTACATTTATATAAACACTATTAGCAAACATAGTACTGATAAGCTGCCTTTAAGGTAAGATGACGTGTATGTAAGCTGTCCCATTTAAATGGATTACGTCACAAGTGAAATTTAGCAACGTCATCAGTGCCATCGTCATCCAACAGTTAACAAACTCGTATCTGTAAATATCGTTTGATAAACTTTATATTCTGTTTTGTATTTATTATTATTATTATTATTATTATTATTATTATTATTATTATTATTATTATTATTATTATTATTATTATTATGCATTTATTTGTCTAGTTTCACAGACTAGCTCCAATCTTGAACTCCCTGATAAAGTTTATAGGCTCCTGTGCGGTTTTCCTATAGCCTGCAGTCATTCAATTATGAAATGAAGTCACCACACCAGTTTCACACAAATGATTAACTACGACTCGTAAATTATTATTAATCACCGTCATCATTCGTTTCCGGTCAATTTATAATAATAATATAATAATGCATGGATTCGCTTACCGTCATCTGCGTAGAACGGGACGATCCACTTCACCCGCAATGCATCTCTCTCTCTCTCTCTCTCTCTCTCATCTCTCTCTCTCTCTCTCCTCTCCTCTCTCTCTCTCTCTCTCTCTCTCTCTCTCTCTCTCTCTCTCTCTCTCTCTCTCTCTCTCTCTCTCTCTCTCTCTCTCTCTCTCTCTCTCTCTCTCTCTCTCTCGGCGGTGACAGACAAGGTCAGAGCCGTCCGCCTTTAGAAGCCATTAAAAGATGGTATGCCGTCTACAGCTACTAATTTTGCTTCATAAAGTCGAATGAAAAGCTGCTGCACAATCCTACGTTAACAGCATATTGAATTACACGCCGCTTGGTAGTTTTCCCATCTACTCAACGATAAAGCTGACACAAATTGCCGTACACTGTACGTATCAAACATGCGTTTATGTGTTTGCAGTATACAGAGCTACCAGAAGATGGCGCCAAACACTACACATTTCACTGTACGGCACATAGACTCGATCCAAGCAATATTTGTATGTTCGTTTTCCCAACATTTAGAAAATGCGAATTATCATATGCAATGCATTGGGTGTTGTACATTTTTGTATAATTAATAGTTTGCAAAAAAAAATATGTATAATTAATGGTTTTAAAAAAAAGATAATTAATGGTCTGCAAAAAAAACCAACATAATTAACATATAATTAACATATAATTAAATGTACCTCTGTTTGACAATAGGAAAACACCCATCAGATCACAATTGATCGCACCTGTACCAAAATCTGACCGCTTTCTAACATTGCAAGGGTCAAGTTTTGGTATGTGTACCACATTGTGACGATGTACCACTTTCTGACACTATACCAGCGAAACTGCAGCATGGTGAAGCTGGGGCAGCAATACAGACAGAAGACCACACTGAAGCATTATTATTGGGCTGAACGTTTTGCATCACCAAGAATTTTAGGAATGAGACCAAAAAAATCTGTTAACGTCACATTATTCAGCAGGTTTCATTCGACTTCACGAAGCAAAATGATTTCATTCTATATAGAGGGTGATGCTCAACTTCTGTCCACAGCTGTAGATTCTCTTTTTAAAAAAGCACAGTCCTGCAGACAAGCACCTGAGTTTAAATACCAAGAGACGCTCAAATAAATGCGATGACAAACGCTTCAGCTGGCAGTGTCTGCCTGTGCACTTCCCTCCCTTATAACAATACACGAGAGGCAGTGTCAGCAGAAGGTCACGGGTTCAAATCCCACCTCTGCCCCTGACCGACTCCCTGTGTGTGACCCTGAGCAAGTCACCTCCTTGTGCTCCGTCCTGCGGGTGAGATGTTAAATCAATGTTCTATTGGAAGTGACTCTGCATATAATGCACAGTTCACAGCCTGCCACTGTAAAGCGCTTTGTGATGGTGGCCCGCATCTTTTCATATAATTTTTTTAATTTTAAATACAATATTCAACATTAAAATACATTACAAAAAAACAGACTGCCGCACTTTTTTTTTGGCTCAAGCTTTTTGTTCGTTAAATCTATTATTAATTAACCTACCAGGCAGGGAGCCAGTGTGTTTTGCTGTTGGGTAATGGGGTTGGTCAATATGTAACGAAGGGGATGAGAATTCACTGCTCAAGGGCAGCCCCTCAGTCAGGAGTCTTATCTCTGCTCTTATCAGTGAAATGGGTTTCATCACCAATCTGAGAGTTTATAGATATATTTACTGCAGGAGCAGTATTGACCTAAAGAGACATCGCCGAGGCGTGGCAATCTGGTGCCACACTAACGCTTGTTTATTCTGATTTCATACAGACTGATCGATCGATACAGAGAGACAGACAGACAGACAGACAGACAGACAGACAGACAGACAGATAGACAGACAGGCAGGCAGACAGACAGGCAGACAGACAGAGAGAGAGACAGACAGATAGACAGACAGGCAGGCAGACAGACAGGCAGACAGACAGAGAGAGAGAGAGACAGACAGACAGACAGACAGACAGAGAGAGAGAGAGAGAGACAGACAGAGAGAGAGAGAGACAGACAGACAGACAGACAGAGATAGACACAGATTGATCCACAGACAGACTGACATAGATACAGAGACAGACAGATCGATACAGAGAGACAGACAGACAGAGAGAGACAGACAGACAGAGGGAGAGAGAGACAGACAGACAGAGGGAGAGAGAGACAGACACAGATTGATACACTGACAGATACACAGACAGATCGATAGATACAGACAGAGATTAATACAGACAGACAGACAGACAGACAGACAGACATAGATAAATACAGACAGATATATAGACAAACAGATAGACAGACTGATCAATCGATACAGACAGACAGACAGGCAGATGCAGAGACAGACATAGATACTGTTGTTGTTGCATGTTGTGGAAGCTGGGATCCTTCAAGAAGCTGCTTGATGAGATTCTGGGATCAATAAGCTACTAACAACCAAACAAGCAAGATGGGCTGAATGGGGCCTCCTCTCGTTTGTAAACTTTCTTATGTTCTCATGATACAGACAGATAAACAGAGAGATTGACAGACAGAGACATCACAGATGGACAGAAGTCTCCAAATAGAATAACAGTTCTCCCAAACACACACACAAAAAAAACAGATGAATATTGAATGAAGAAATTTTAATTCCAAAATAACAACATTTCACAATTCCTTTAAAACACAAGACAACAGAATCACACACAGTGCGATCCTGGTTATGTCAGATTATCCAGATTACTATAAGCTTTTATAAAGGGGACTAAAGGATAATAAAGCACAGTGAAAACGTATACACAGTAAAAAAAAATGCTTGTTATTATTACCATGGAAACAGCACGCACAAAACACTGCTCAGAAATACCATGGGAAACGTGTCCGAGGGTCAATTGAGAACCAATTTACACTGACAATCAAGCAAGAGGCTCAGAGCCAACAATCCCTTCAAAACGTGTCCTTCTGTCGGAGAATCACTCCAGTCCTCGGCCTCCACCAAAAAGAGCGACGACTAAAAAAATCTAATTTGGTTGATCCCTCGTGGATGGGAACGTGCAGTTTAATGCAACTGAGAAGAAAGCTCCAGTAAACTCAAGTGATGGAGCATTAATCACACCCCAGAGAAAACTACAGAAAGCACAAGAGTTTGTTCTGCAGCGTAGCTCTGTGGCGCTCTGCCAAAAGACCGACTTGTGAACACCCTGCAGCTTTGAACACAAAAAAAACCCAAACTTCAGCCTGATTAATTACTGGCAAGACCCATAATGCAACGCCCCGGCATTCCTAAACAGGTTTGACAGAAAAACAAGCTATGTGGCCAAAAGTATTGCATGGAATTTTAGGTTTGAGATTTAAAACTCTAGGAACATAATTTAGATCTTTTATTTAAACATCGTGTAAATCAACAAAACTACAAAATGATCAAATCGCAAAGTCTACCGGACAGAAGCCAACAGCTGCAGAGTTATTTGTTTATTTAGCAGACGCCTTTATCCAAGGCGACTTGCAGAGACTAGGGTGTGTGAACTATGCATCAGCTGCAGAGTCACTTACAACTACGTCTCACCCGAAAGACGGAGCACAAGGAGGTTAAGTGACTTGCTCAGGGTCACACAATGAGTCAGTGGCTGAGGTGGGATTTGAACCGGGGACCTCCTGGTTACAAGCCCTTTTCTTTAACCACTGGACCAGACCATCCTTTTCATGTTGGATTTCGAAATGTCACTTTTTTTCATTTGTCAGTTTTTTTGTATGTTATTCAATATGTTAACGTGACATTATTCAGCAGGTTTCATTCGACTTTATGAAGCAAAATGAATTAATTCTGCAGTGATGCAACACTTTTGATCAAGCCAAACCCCACCAGGGTAAGCCACAGCTGGATTAGAGTATTTTACAGCACTGGAGAATTTCACATTCAGATTCAAAAGGATTTATTTAACCCTTGAGATGTACATCTCATTTACAAAGGGGTCCTGGCAGGAGAAGGCAACAGGAAATGACATGATAAAAAAAATCAAAAACAGCAACAAAAAACAGACCAAACATTCAAAACAGAAAACAGGTCAAACAAATAAAAAAAAAGGGGTATATGAAACAAATACATGAAAAAAATTTAAAAAAACACACAATTCCAAAGTGCTGTACACAGTCAGTCATTACAGGATTTGAAACCCTGCTCAGATTTAACAAATATTTATTTCCAAGTGATTTAAAAAAAAAAAAAAGTATTGTGAAGAGGCTGTTTGGATTAAAATCAACCCCTAATTCATTTTTTTCTCCTATTATCAGCAATAAGAACAGCAGACCAATTTACAAACCTTTTATGTGATTATTAAAATTAGTCATTGAGCAGATGCATTTATCCAGAGACTAGGAGGGTGAACTCTGCATCATCAACAACTGCTGCTGCAGAGTCACTTCCAATAGGAGCTCGTTTGTTTTACGTCTCATCCGAAGGACGGAGCACAAGGAGGTGAAGTGACTTGCTCAGGGTCACACACACACACACACACACACACACACACACGCACGCACGCACGCACACGCACACACACACACACGGGGAGTCAGTGGGATTGAACCGGGAGCCTCCTGGTATCAAGACCCTTTTCTTTAACCACTGGACCCCAAAGCTGAACTAATCTAGTATTTGCTTCACATCCTTTCGTCTCCAGTATTTTTACTGCTGTTTGAGACTTTTCTGTTTCTTGCACTTGAAGTTTAAGTAAAGTTTTCCCATGTCAATTTGAATACTGTAATCAGTTCCTTCTGTTATCTTCCAGCAGGAATACCAAAAAAATCTTGATTAACTTCACATGTTATGGGAAAAAAAACCAAACAGTAACAGACATAACACCAAACTCACAAGTCCTGCACCCTGCCCTGGGAATCAAAACTACCCTGCCTGCTCCCTCCAGTCCAGGGCAGGCTTGAGGCACGGAGACTGAACTGCTCCCTCCCTCCCTCCCTCACCCCCCTAAGAGAAAGGGTGCTCCCTCCAGTCCAGGGCAGGCTTGAGGCACGGAGACTGAACTGCTCCCCCCCTCCCTCACCCCCCTAAGAGAAAGGGGGCTCCCTCCAGTCCAGGGCAGGCTTGAGGCACGGAGACTGAACCGCACCCTCACTCCTTCACCTCCCTAAGAGAAAGGGTGCTCCCTCCAGTCCAGGGCAGACTTGAGGCACGGAGACTGAACTGCTCCCTCCCTCCCTCCCTCACCCCCCTAAGAGAAAGGGTGCTCCCTCCAGTCCAGGGCAGGCTTGAGGCACGGAGACTGAACTGCTCCCTCTGTCCCTCCCTCACCCCCCTAAGAGAAAGGGTGCTCCCTCCAGTCCAGGGCAGGCTTGAGGCATGGAGACTGAAGTACTCCCTCCTAATATATATATATATATGCACGTATTTATCTCTACATACATTCAAGCATATTTAATACTACACGACCTCTATCGGAATGGCCTGGTAACTGATGACCTTGTGTAACAAAAGACTCTCAGGTTCTGTGTCATTGTTGGCGCCTGGAGGTACTACCTGCCTTTGTCCAGCAGGGGCCGCTGTAGAGTCCTCCTCTCCCTCGCCCTTCCCGTCTCCCACCTCCAGGGGGAGCTCTACCATGGAGACACGGTCAGTGGGCTGGCCTCCTCCTCCTCCTGCCTTCTCCCCAGTGGGTGTGGCCTTGCCCAGGACTCCTCTCATTTGTGCCCAGAAGAAAGCCTGTCTCTTGGGCTCCGAAGGCCACTCCAGGTAGGTCTTGGTGCTGAGCATCTTCTTGAGCTTGCAGTACTTGCTGGGCAGCGATTCCGGGTCGATGGTCTCCTTGACGACCAGGATGACGTCGTTGAAGGACTTGCCGATGGCGCGCTGGTGAGCAAAGTAGAGTTCGTAGTTACACCACTCGCTGTTCACAAAGTTCCGGGACAGCACGAAAATCACCTGGAAAAACAGACAAGGCAGGGAAACGGGAATTACAGGCGGGTAACGCAGCGAATTCAACTGATCCCCGTTCAATCGATCGTGTCGCTCGATCACACAGCTGAGAAACGCGTTCATAGTAAAACCGATTTCATTTGCGGGTTTCTTCTGTGAAACAACTAAATAGGCTTTTTAAAAAAAATAAATAAATAAATAAATAAATAAATAATGGCCAAGCCTTCATTTTTCATTGACAAGCAGAACGTGTAAACGAGATAGCGATTTGTTAATAAGAGACTCTAATGAAAAATCAAGTCTTTGATGCCGGATGCACTTTATCAGAATCGTTCTGCGAGGCTGCGTTTACATGAATAAAGAGGAGTCTCTTCTGCTTTTGAAATGAAAAAGACAGACTGTGATAGATAGACAGACAGATTGATACAGAGACAGACCTAAGACTTATTAAAAGAGCCCGTTTAGTTGTTTGACAGAAAAAAAAAAAAACCCTAAATGAAATCAATTTTACTACGAACGCGTTTCTCAGCTGTGTGATCGAGAGACACATACAGCTTAACGGGGATCAGTTGAATTCTTAAGAGGAGTTAGGGGGTAAATCGCTGCACACCAGAAGCCCTAGCTATATCCCCATTCGCAGGGGATGGCATTGCCAGCAGGAGACACACACACAAGCCCTCCCCTCGACGCGGTCTCACCTTGCGGCTGTCTTCGATGTTCTCGATGATGTTGTCGATGATCCACTTGCCCGGCTGGAAGTCCCTCTCGTGGATGCAGAGCCGGTACGGGGGGTCGCAGTTCTCCAAGCAGGGCAGCAGGTGATCCCTGACCCACTCCGCGTCCGAGTGGCTGTACGAGATGAAGGCGTGGTAGGCGTACACCCTCCCGGCTTCCCCTTGCTCCTGCCTGGCACGGTACTGAGCCCTGAGGATCAAGTACATGGCCTTTAGGTACCAGGGGACGTTGAAGACGTGGCAGAGCCCCACGAGGAGGAAGGCCACGGCAGCCGTGGTCACCACGGAGACCGCGATCACGAGACGGACGTCGCAGACCAGCCGGCCCGGGAGATACTTGGCTACGGTCATCTCCAGCAGAGGCTCCGGGTGGTAACACTTGTAGTTGCCCGGCCAGTCTGTGATGTTGGGTAGGCCTTTGCCCAGGGTGTCTTGGATGAAGGCGTGGAGATCGCAGGTGCAGTGGTAGGGGTTGTTGCCCGCTGTCAGGTTGACCAGCCGCGGCATGCTGCTGAAAGAGCCCTCCCCGATCAGCCCGAAGGAGTTCCCGTCGACGGCCAGGCTAAGGAGGTTGGGGCTCTCCCAGCCGGAAGGGATAAACTTGATCTTGTTCCCGCTGAGGAGCAGCACCTGGAGCTGGGTGGCTTGGCGGAAGTAGTCCATGTCCAGGAGGTCCAGGTTGGAGTAGGACATGTCCAGGTAGAGCAGGGTGGTGGGGAGGCAGCCAAAGGTGACCTGATCAACCATGTTGTGGTGCATCACCAGTTTCGTGACGTTCTGTTTCCAAGTGCAGCTCTCCCGCGTGGACCCCAGCTTGTTGTGACTGACGTCCAGCTCCCGGAGAGCGGTCCACTCCGCGGTCAGAGCGGACAGCGCCCGCAGGCTGGCCAGCTCGTTGGCGTTGGCGTTCAAGACCCTCAGCTTGGGCATGGAGCGCCTGTAGTCGCAGTGCTGGTTGTAGAGGGCTTTGTCGGTCAAGCGGTTGCCGGCGATGGTCACCGTTTCCGCGTTCCTCATCTCCTCCCAGGAGTCGCAGGGCACGTGGTTGAAGTTCACGTTCCTGATGGTCAGCCTGACCACTCTGCTCAGCCAGGTGAACCTCCAGTCGAAACGCAGGATGTCTGGGTTGCTGATGTCCTGCAGGAGCAGGTTGTCCAGAACGAGGTCGGTGACGCTGGACTCCAAACCGTCGTTGACGAAATCGGGAGAGCGGGCGAAATCGATCGCTACCAAGCCCAAGTCTTTCACCGCGGACCCTTGCACGTTCAGGAGGGCCATCCTGAGGAGGTTCTCGTTGAATTTCCCCCGGAAGACGACCAGCTGTCTGGCCGCGATGTCCCGTAGCCCCTTGAAAAGGTCTTGGGACCCGGTGTAGTATTTAAACTCGAACAGGTTTCGAAATCGGAGGATGGCGAAGGTTTTGCTGGCTAGATCTTTCAGCATCAAGGGCAGGATTTCCGGTTTCTGGTCGAGGGCCACGTCGAACCACATCTGGTCGGTCTGGAGGACAGACAGAGTCCCCGGGTCGTAGTGCTGCAGGCTGGACGCCGACTTGATGGCAAACTTCTTCAGCGGGGTCCATCGCAAGGGAAGGAAATCTTCTCTGCTCAGGTTGAGGAGGAGGGGGCCGCCCATGGACAACGACTCAAGCTCCCGCAGGGTGGAGAAGACCTCTCCCAGCGCGGCCGAGGCAAACAGGTTATTGGACATCTCCAGGGATCTCAGCCTGGTTAAGGGTTCCAGCAGCTTGGAAGGCACCTGGGTTAAGGAGTTGTTGAAGACGCTGAGCTCCTTCAGGAGAGCGTTAGACGCGAACGCTTCATCCTCGATGAGGGAGATGTTGTTGAAGTCCAGGTTCAGACTGCGAAGCTGGGTCAGGTGTGCCAAGTCTTTGTTCGTGATGGCGGTGAGTTTGTTGAAGGACAAATCAAGCGACTCTAGAGAGGCAGGGAGCCCCGGGGGTACCTGGTCCAGATTCAGCCCCTTGCAGTTCGCGCTATACCCAGTAATAGAGCAGGGAGAGATGCTGTCGGATGCTACTACAGTCATCTGGATGCACAGTAACACATTTGTCCATGAGTTTTTCACCAAGGAAAACATGAGGGCTTGACCTCCAAAATCTGTAAATAAATAAATAAATATTAATACTACCACTAATAA
>NC_081220.1:13615773-13660773 GCF_902713425.1 Acipenser ruthenus
GCGCTGGGTTTGAGAAGCAAGTGAACCAGACAAGTCTAGACTCTAGGAGTCAGGACTCCCAGTACTAACACATGACGTCTTGCGTGGTTTTTTAAGGTTTCAACAAAGCGGTGCCAGTCTCGCCTTCCCTGTAGCAACAGCCACGTGATTTAAACCCCAACTTGAAAAAAAAAAACGTCCTTTAGAAGAATAGTCGATATTGCCTGAAAAATGAAAACGAGTTTTTGATACGCTGATGACGTCATTCGGTCACGTCGATGACAATAACGCAGCTATGCTTGTGCATTCGCGATCGACGCTGATATTGACTCATCTTTTCCACATTCAAAGTGTTGGTTGCATGTAGCACCGTTCCTGTACAGAGCGTCTCTGTGTAATCTGATTCCATGTGTTTTATTTATTTGGGTTTTACTTTTCTATAGATTTCACCTTTATTTTTTTTTGACCACGTTTGTCTGCACAAGGAGATTTAACCCCTTAGGTGCAATGGGGTCTTCAAACAGCACCTGTAGAACTCCTCTGTTTGTATCCTGGGACACTATCACCCTTCATTTAAATGTGCTTTATTTTGCTCTTATCTGCCCCCTATTTTACTGCATTTAATCCTGTACTTCAGAATACTGTAATCTGCCAAGTGTTTAACCTGTAGTACTTTGTATTTAATCACATCCTGATGTAACTATCACTATTTAATCATATCCTGATGTAACTATCACTATTATCTGCTGTATTATTGAATTGTGGTTTGTCACACTTGTACTTTGCTTGAACAAAAGTTATTGTATTTCTTGCTCTTATTGTATTACTTGTATTGTAACACTTGAAATGTATTTGCTTACGATTGTAAGTCGCCCTGGATAAGGGCGTCTGCTAAGAAATAAATAATAATAATAATAATAATAATAATAATAATAATAATAATAATAATAATAATAATAATAATAATAATAATAATAATAATAATAATAATATTGTGGTCCAGTGGTTAAATAGTGTGGTCCAGTGGTTAAAGAAAAGGGCTTGTAACCAGGAGGTCCCCGGTTCAAATCCCACCCCAGCCACTGACTCACTGTGTGACCCTGAGCAAGTCACTTCACCTCCTTGTGCTCCGTCTTTCGGGTGAGACGTAGTTGTAAGTGACTCTGCAGCTGATGCATAGTTCACACACCCTAGTCTCTGTAAGTCGCCTTGGATAAAGGCGTCTGATAAATAAAATAATAATAATAATAATAATAATAATAATAATAATAATAATAATAATAATAATAATAATAATAATACTTCTAAAACTATATCCTTGTTCGTCTGTTCTGATTCTGAATTTTAGAGGGTCGCTTGCTTTTAAAAAGTGGTGTGACGTTTGCCCTGTTCTTGTAGATAACAGTCATTTCGATTTTAATGATTTCTTTCCACACGCATTTTGTAGAGATATCGTAAGGCTGATCCACGTTCGTGGCCAGTCTGTTACTAACATCATAAACAAACAGACTACACTGTCAAACAAAAACAAACATTTTTTACGGTAAAAAATATTTTAATATTTTTTAAATTATCGTAAAAAATAATGTACCTTTTAATAATACGGAAATATACAGTAGAATTCATCAACACAGCTACCAAACCATGTGAACCGCTTATTTTGTGATCGTTATGTTTCTCAATTATCATTTTCCAATTTGAAAAACCTTTTGCATCGGGAAACGTTTCTAAAGCACACAGTACTGTATACATCAACAGCAACTGCCCTATAGCACCGATTCCAGCAAAACCATCGCTGTTTAATTAGACAGCTACATATAAACGACTGCATCCTGAAATCCATTCACCGCTCCGGGGAGTGAAACTGGCGAGGGCCGGAGCGAGTCTCTGGTTACACAGTCTGTTTTATTGATTTAGGAAAAGTGAAGACTCTCCCTTCCCCCTAATCCGGCTGTGGCTGGAAAATGAGAAATCAATCAACCTTGTGAACCGCAATCCAGGGTATAATATCGCAAGATAAACCTGCTCCACTGAAACGGTATCGAACTGGTGAGAAACGCAAACGTGTGACACTTTCAATTGACAAAAACAAACACACCAACATAGCAAATATTGTTTTAAAGGACTGGGCAGCGATATGATGAAGATGAAAGACAGCCGAGCTTAAAAAACTGATGTCTCGCAAAACCGATTTGCAAGGCAAAAATGATCAACAGCAGACAGAGGCGTGGAAGATTTCAAAACACGGGCAATTTTGCTAAAAAAAAAACTTTCTAAGACAGTGCAAGTTCAAAAAACATTGTGGGTTAAAATCAGTTGAAAAACAAGCGCTACGTCAGATTTCCCTGGGCGTTTAAATCCGCGTTTTAAAATTTGAATAGTAAATTCAATTCAGCTCGTCATCAAGTACGGTTCAAACCACAACACGGTGCGTTTTGCATTGCTGTGCCGCGTCCTTGTGTTAGTCGCCAGATTGAAGGGCGTGCTGAGCACATTTTATTAAAAACAGTGAAAACTCATTTTCAGAGTGAAGGACGTTTCTGACTGACGAACAGCAGCCCTCCGGTCCCAAGCGCCTCGCACGATATAAAACGCGTTATATAAATCGAATTTATTGTTGGAAAACGATGAGGTTAAATACACAAAATAAATACATAAATAAATAAATAAATAAAGTCAAAAGTATGTGACAAATTAATAGCTCTATACGGGTTTGTGTAAAAACTTAGTTAAAATAAAATCTACCCTTATTTCAGTTTCAAGGCGAGATAACAGTTAAAACTCCCTTTACTTACCAACACAGCAATCGGCAGCTTTCAGTCCAGATTATATTTTCTCTTGGCGATTTTCAGTCGTTGGTTTTTTTTTGTTGTTTTTTTAAATTATTATTATTATTCAGATGAAACTATAAAACGTCGACACGGTCCGGATCTCATAGGGAGATTGCATACCTCTAACGCTCCGAGCCGGACACACTCCTGCAAAGACAGCATTGTTCTGGCGCACTTATTCTCCTAAGGAAGTGTTGCTAATGAAAAATGCCAAAGCAACAACACTGTCTTGGAGAAACTTGCAGCGGAGCCCCGTCAGAGGCGTTGCAATTCACTTTACACTCTCTATATATAGGGAAGATGAGTAACTCGCCGAGGAATGTGCGTGTGCAAGCTCGCCGTCTCTATACTGATGAAGAAGTCTACACACCTCACGTGGAGTTAGGAGGAGCGCTTTTAAAGGGGCAGGGAGAGACGTCTGGTTGTTGTTTAATAGTTTAGCCGATAGGTATAATACTCGGCCCCCTCTGATTCGAACGCATAACCGGTGTTGCGAAACACAAGTGTTTATAAAATATTCAATTCGGTAAAACGCGGGTTTGATAAATACAAATTTTAAAAAATGATAATTTCTAACCTTTTCTAAATCTGTTTTAATAATAATAATAATAATAATAATAATAATAATAATAATAATAATAATAATAGACAGCCAATTTTATTTCCATTAATGCCTCAAGCCTGCCCTGGACTGGAGGGAGCACCCTTTCTCTTAGGGGGGTGAGGGAGGGAGGGAGCAGTTCAGTCTCCGAGCCTCAAGCCTGCCCTGGACTGGAGGGAGCACCCTTTCTCTCAGGGGGTGAGGGAGAGAGGGAGGGAGCAGTTCAGTCTCAGTGCCTCAAGCCTGCCCTGGACTGGAGGGAGCACCCTTTCTCTTAGGGGTGGTGAGGGAGGGAGGGAGGGAGCAGTTCAGTCTCCGTGCCTCAAGCCTGCCCTGGACTGGAGGGATCCCCCTTTCTCTCAGGGGGGTGAGGGAGGGAGGGAGGGAGGGAGCAGTTCAGTCTCCGAGCCTCAAGCCTGCCCTGGACTGGAGGGAGCACCCTTTCTCTTAGGGAGGTGAGGGAGGGAGGGAGGGAGGGAGCAGTTCAGTCTCCGTGCCTCAAGCCTGCCCTTGACTGGAGGGAGCACCCTTCCTCTCAGGGGGGTGAGGAAGGGAGGATGGGAGGGAGGGAGCAGTTCAGTCGTAACTTGTTTATGTAGTAGAGATTTCAAAAGCGCCGTCCGGTTTTGAAAGAACTGACCCGACACACTGTCTCCGGAAGTACCGCTGTTCCTGACACTACTAGTATTCTGTATTTATTTTTAACTTAACAGGTTTCGCAACATGTTTTGGTAGCCCCAGTTTCGTTTAAGAGAAATCAGCGCGTTATTTCCGCTATTTTGGGTCGTTATTCACGTGTTTTCTAAATATTACCACTCCTTGTATCTCAAAACGTCTGCTCAGCACATTGAGAACACACACACGCACACGCACACGCACACGCACACGCACACACACACACACACACACACACACACACACACACACACACACACACACACACACACTTACAAACACACACACACACACACCAGGAAATATAACGGCCAGAGTCGGGACGCCAGTTATTTCACAATGATAGCCGTTGTGTTAAAGGTCAGGGGTCTAAATACCAGTTAAACTGGAAAAAATAAAACAAAACGGTATTTTATCATTGACTTTTCTTTTTAATTACGGTAAGAATTGGTTAATGTTCGTGTAAAATACTTTTTAAAATGATGTACCTTTAACAATACTGTAAATATACACTACAATACATCTACAAATAGTTGTATTAAATCGATATTTAGTTTAAATATGTTTTTTTTTCTTTTTTTAGTGTATCTTAACTAGCGTATGATAGAACCTCACAGTTATTGACACCACACTGAGGAACTGACCGCTCAACAGAACACCTCACTTTCAGACGAAATTAAAATGATCCGCCATGCTTACAACTATTATTATTATTATTATTACTATTATTATTAATAATAATGTATTTATCTAAGGTGACTCAGAGACTAGGGTGTGTGAACTATGCATCAGCTGCAGAGTCACTTACAACTACGTCTCACCCGAAAGACGGAGCACAAAGAGGTTAAGAGACTTGCTCAGAGTCACACACAGTGAGTCAATGAGTGAGCAAGCCACGATTTGAACCGGAGACTTCCTGGGGCCGTGTTTCAAAACTTTTAAAGCTTATGATATAACCTCATTTAACAAAACAAATAATATCGCGGTGATACGGATTAATACACAACTTCATTTATTTTTTATACAGTTTCAAAGCCCGCGGGTGCTCAGAGCAGGTGAGCGCATTTATTAAAACCATCGAACACTCATTTTCAGAGTTACACACTTACAAATAGCCTCGCCCCCAAAGTGTTTGTAAGTCTGAGGTTCTGCTGTATTAGTATTATTATTTTTATTTTGTTTAGATTCACTCCAGACCCTCATCTCTCCCTACACCCCCAACTCGACCTCTCCACTCCGCCTGCACTAGAAGACTGGCTCTACCTCCGCTACGCTCCCCTGCCTCCAGAGCCCGCTCCTTCTCCACCCTTGCTCCGCAGTGGTGGAACGACCTTCCTACAGATGTCAGGACTGCCCAGTCCCTGACCACATTCCAGCGCCTCCTCAAGACTCACCTCTTCAAACAGCACCTGTAGAACTCCTCTGTTTGTATCCTGGGACACTATCACCCTTCATTTAAATATGCTTTATTTTGCTCTTATCTGCCCCCTATTTTACTGCATTTAATCCTGTACTTCAGAATACTGTAATCTGCCAAGTGTTTAACCTGTAGTATTTTGTATTTAATCATTTCCTGATGTAACTATCACTATTTAATCATATCCTGATGTAACTATCACTATTATCTGCTGTATTATTGAATTGTGGTTTGTCACACTTGTACTTTACTTGAACAAAAGTTATTGTATTTCTTGCTCTTATTGTATTACTTGTATTGTAACACTTGAAATGTATTTGCTTACGATTGTAAGTCGCCCTGGATAAGGGCGTCTGCTAAGAAATAAATAATAATAATAACTTCATAACTAGTTTATTTTTCAATCACCACTTTAAAAACCAAGGCATCCCCAGGGAATAAGACTCCTGTTGCACAGCAGCGTCACCCATTCCAGGTTTTACTACCAGCTTGATGAGTGTGTCTAACTAACAAGCTCAGGTGTGTCTTAATATTAAACCAGGAATGGATCACACTGCTATGCAACGGGAGTCTTATTTCCTTCCCTGGCCCCTGTGGTCTCAATACAGCGGTCAAGTCTTATCAGTACAGCTAACCTACCCCCTAGCACAGCCGCGGTCATCTCCTGTTTCTTCCAATTAAAATCCATTTCCAATTCCTTCGAAGGAATCGGAATTGATATTTTAGAAACCTAACAATTGTCACGGTTGTTCAACCGCTTTCACTCGAAGCCAGTTTAATTGACTCGCCGACAGCGCCGTTGTGAGAAGCTCATTTTAACAGAACGCTGCCCCCTAGCGGACACAAGAAACACAACAACAAAAAACAGCATTTTCTTCAGTGAAAACAAAATAAGCGAAGAGTAAGGGTGGGGGGGCAGATTTAATAAAACGGGAGGGGATTTGAACGTTACAAAGAGTTACGAATAAATACGGCGCGCCGACGTCAGAGCGCCAGCCTGTTCACGAGTCTTCTTTCTCGGGATCGGCGGACTCTGTGTCCCAGGTTCCGGTTCCGGTTGGGTTCTGCTCCAGCCAGCGCTTGTACCTCCGGGTTTTGGGCTTCTCGAAGTTCACCACGGACATGGGGATGCGGACCGTGTCGATTCCGTTCACCTGGTTTAGGAGGAGACGCAAACATGGTTTAATTCATTCTTGCGCTCGTCAATTATTGCACTATTGCACACCTGCAACTTGAGCTTGTTATCTATACACACACACGCACGCACGCGCACGCGCACGCGCACGCGCACGCACGCACGCACGCACGCACGCACGCACGCACGCACGCACACACACACACACACACACACACACACACACACACACAACCTGGGGCTAATCAAGCTCCTAGCAAACCCTGGAATGGCTGAAAACGCTTTGCAACGGGAGTCTTATTTCCATCCTCAGAGCGACATCGGCGTTGACCTACCGTGACCTCGCACCAGTACTCCCCCCACCTCGTGATTGGCTCCTCTGGCAGGGTCAGGGCATGAAGCGGAACACAGACAGCCAGCTGGAAAGACAGACAGACAGACAGACAGACAGACAGACAGTCAGTCAGACTGCAGCTTCACCTGTCCCTTCTCTAAAGACCCTGGCACACCTCCACTCTCCTGACACCCTGACAGCAACGCGATGTATCCATTGCTGTTTAATTCATTCATTCATTCATTATTGGACTATTGCCCACGTTTAATGCTCCACCCCTCCTGCTCTGCGCTGGACTCGTCTGACCTCAGCACCACGTTACTGGATCCTCAGCTGATGCGCTATCCTTGCACTATTGCACTGCTAACATGTCACTGTAGATCTAACTTGCTGTGATCCTAACTGGCTGCATCCTAGTTCATATTGTATTCTAGTAGTGTTATTATTATACATAGCATCCTAGTTCATATTGTATTCTAGTAGTGTTATTATTATACATAGCATCCTAGTTCATATTGTATTCTAGTAGTGTTATTATTATACATAGCATCCTAGTTCATATTGGATTCTAGCAGTGTTATTATTATACATAGCATCCTAGTTCATATTGTATTCTAGTAGTGTTATTATTATACATAGCATCCTAGTTCATATTGTATTCTAGTAGTGTTATTATTATACAGAGCATCCTAGTTCATATTGTATTCTAGTAGTGTTATTATTATACATAGCATCCTAGTTCATATTGTATTCTAGTAGTGTTATTATTTGCACTTACTGTAAACTACACTGTATTTAAATATGAAGCTTGCGTTGTAACCCTGTGCTGCCCTGTAACACCTGTGTGAGTCGCCTGGGATAAAGAAGTCTGCAAAATAAATAATAATAATAATAATAATAATAATAACATTAACTAACTTAGTATAAAAATCATTTCTCTATAGTTTTTATTTTTTTTTACTCAGAATAGAAGCTGTATTTTACTGCGTTGTTTAGGCATTTGTAGTTTCACGCAATTAGAATACGTTACCGTGACGATATAGTTAAAGAGAAAATTTAAGTAAAAAAAATTAGCAGTAGACTTTAAATTCTATCTAAATGTTTAAACTTTAGCTTCCATCTCATTAGCGACTAATAAATATCACAGTTCTGACTTCACAATTAGCATCAGAGCCTACCCACTGAGTCAAGGTACAGGAGCTGGGTTACAATTGAACGAATCACTATCTTTAGGATATCCTTCAGTACACATATATAAGGGTGAGGCGCAGCACTTTACTGGAAATAAATAGACAGGCTTGTTTTTTTTTTTAAAATGGTTATCAATTCGATTCACAGACCTTTCTGAGCAGAGTCCGGCAAACGATGTCCTTGGTCAATTCATACTTGACGTTATTCTTCATCCCCACCTCCAGGTGGCACTGTTTCAAGAACGCCACCGTCTGGAAAGAAAAACACACAAGACGGTGTTCAGCAGCAACACGCGACTCCAACTGAAGTCAATTAAACTGGCTTCGAACGAAAGCAGTTGAACAGTCGTGACGCTTGTTAGGTCGCTCCAGCAGCGATTCCAATTCCTTCGCAGGAACTGATTTTAAAATGGAATTGAAAATAAAATGAATTGCCCCCAAATTCACTCACCAATTCTCCAGTCCTGGTCTGCACCCTCTCCTCTGGCTTCCCCTCTCTCAGCATCTGTTGACAGCATCAGAACAAGACCACTTCAGAACTCCAAAAATCCCCGTTGCACAGCTGCTGGATCCATTCCTGGTTTTGCAGCGAGTTTAATAATCAGACACCCCTGAGCTTGTTACCCATCCTAGAAGCTAATCAAGCTCCCAGCAAAACCTGGAGTGGATGAAACTGCTATGCAATAGGAGTCCCATTCCTGCTGTTGTCTCTGCGCTGCGGAAAGGTTTCGTTGCCCCTGGGACCCGAGTTTCTGGGAGGAAGTAGAAGCTCACTCACCCTCCTCTCCTCCTCGAAACGCTGCTTGTTTTCAGGGGAGGCGTAGACGGCCAGCCCCTCCGGGAGCAGCTTGTTCCTCCCGAGAGATTTCTTCACAGAGACCGTGTCCCCTCGACCGCCCAGCTCTGAGAGACACAAACACAGCATGGCAGAACCGCAGCAGCATCGCTCGCACGCACGCCTACAGCGCTGGATGAAAGATTCACAGTCCTTAGAACAGAGGTGCCTAAACACAGACCTGAAGGGCCACTCCACTCCAGGAGGTTTAGCAGGTAAAATGAGATCATGAATGGAAGTTTAATTAATAAGTTTAACCCTTGGGGTTGAGAGGCGATTAGGAGCGAGTAAATCCATTATTCCGTTAACGAGAAGCTGGTAAGATCAGTGATGGGAGTAAGACTCCTGTTGCACAGCGGTTGGATCCATTCCTGGTTTTACAGCGAGTTTAATAATAAGACACACCTGAGCTTGTTACCTATACTGGGGCTAATCAAGCTGGTAGTAAAACCTGGAATGGGTGACACTGCTGTGCAATAGGAGTCTTACTTCCAGCCCTGTAGCCCACAAAAACATTACTTATTACTTAATTTTCCCCCTTTCACACTTCTGTCATTAAGCAGATGCCTGTCCTTTCTCCACCTGTCTTTCATTTACAAGACGACACGGGTCTCAAACGTGCAGTTTCGAAAGAAACACGTGTTTTTAGCACACAGGTGTTTTGGGAAATCGACCTGAATATTTTAACTTCTGTTGAGGTTCTGTGTTGACGACTCTTTCTGGGGAGGCTCGTAAAATCTAGACTCAAGTGACTGGTTTCGTGTGGGACTGGCAGGTGTCACTCACTGGCCACGGTCTGTGTGAGAATGAGTTCCAGCTTCTCTCTGGGGCTGTGCTTGCTGTCCTCCACCAGCCGGTACACTCGGTGTCTCCGCGGGTGCAGCTTCGGGTCTCTGCCTTCCTGCGAGAGAGGAACCTGCCACCAGCGCTGCACCTTCACCGTGCCCTGCAGAGAGGGGAAGAGAGAGAGACAGACAGACTAACCATTACGTGGCGTCTACTGCCAGCAAAACTGACGGAACCACAGCACCTTAACACGGACTCTGCAAGATTTGTTTTCTGTTTTTTTTTTTTAAAGAAATTACGATTGCTAACTTAAGAAGTTAATATTTTAGCTCACTTTAATTTGTAATGTTTAGCTCCAGGGGCAGACGCGATCGCAGCAGACTTGGGAGTAGTTATCTTGTTGCACAGTCACATCTTTAAGACTAACGATAACAACACAACTGACCTGTGCACTCTGTAGCCTTTATAATTGCGATATAATCGTGCTCGTTGACTTACCCTGCATGCTGTGATTGAAAAGCTCTTCACATGCCCGGCAGACGCCTGGTTTAGTTCTCGTATTACCCCTTGAAAGACGCAACGACCCCACATCTCGCCGAACACGCTTGATTTCTCTCCCTGTCTAAGCGGGGTTTCGATGTGCCGACCCGGTCGTTCACAAGCCTGCGGTTCTGGTTTCAAACCAGCCCGGTTCAAACTCAGTTTCTGACACACACCAAGGGTGCACAGCAACTCTGCGACGGGGCTGGATCACACATGCGGAGGGACGCTGGGTTGAAAGGACCCCGCCACAACAGTGTGTCCTGAAAGGTGCCTGACAGAACTAACATATGTTCATTAAAGCAATCTAAGAGCAGTTTTCTACGAGTTAATTAGACAGTAACTAACCATTGAAATCGTTTTAAGATAACGTTTTTTTCTACGTGTCAGCCCTCCGTGTTTATTTGAACAGTTGTTTGTTTACAACATGGTAAATAAAATAAGTTAAAAAATATATATATATATTAATACAAATGAATGCTTACATAGCAATGCTACATTTATAGCGTTGCGGGCACTATTTTAGTTTATTGAGGCATGGAAACTGAACTGCTCTCTCCTTTCTTCACCTCCCTAAGAGAAAGGGTGCTCCCTCCAGTCCAGGGCAGGCTTCAGGCACAGAGACTGAACTGCTCCCTCCCTCCCTCCCTCACCCCCCCTAAGAGAAAGGGTGCTCCCTCCAGTCCAGGGCAGGCTTGAGGCACGGAGACTGAACTGCTCCCTCCCTCCCTCCCTCACCCCCCCTAAGAGAAAGGGTGCTCCCTCCAGTCCAGGGCAGGCTTGAGGCACAGAGACTGGTAGATCTAACTGGTATTGATTTAAACAAAAACAAAACAAAATGATTATGTTTTGCCTTACAGGGGACAGCACTGTATTTCTAGGCCTTAGACAAAAGTGTACAAAAGCTTGCAACGTTTTATTTAGGTTTCTATGTCTCAACTCCCCCCCCCCCCCAAAAAAAAAGACACCATAGTTTGTTTTATGTTTTAAATTTGAACATAAATATTTTATTCAATACATTATATATTTTTGAACACAAGAATATATATTTTTGTTAAATGTCAGGAACAGTATTTTAAATACACAAACAAGAGCAATGGGGAACCGATTCAGAGAACGAGGAACGGGTTATACAGGACAACGCGGGGAGGGCTCCAAAAGTCACGCGACAAAAGGCAATTTTCTTTCTTTTTACGGTAATTTTAAACACACGAGATGCAAGAGGTCAAAGCTCATCTGAGTCATGCAGACACGTTTGGAATAATAAAGAGGACAACTTGAGAAAATGCTGCCATAAAACTAACAATGTGTCTGTTGAGCCCCACCCTGTAAATTAATTTGATCAAATTAAATTATATACAATGCAAATGTATTATAACACCCCCAGATAGGTCATAGATATCCTTTATATATACCAACCTGCATGAAAACCTCTGGGTGTGAGAATTTCAATCTCCGCTCAGTAATCAGGGATATAGAAACATCTCTCCCTTTCATTGGCTGCAGTCTGTTCAACATCAATTGACCCGACCCGAAAATACATGAAAGAAGCCCGAGCAAACGATGGGTTAATTTCACAGCAGCGTTACCGGCTGTCCAGCTGAGGTCAAAGTGTTTGCATCCCCCTACAGAATGAACTAATGTTGCTTCATAGAGTCGAGTGAAACCTGCTCAATAATGTTAACATATTGAATTGCACACCTCTGCTTTGTATAGCTTTCCATATACTTAATGAAAAACTGACAATTGAAAAACGTGACATTTCAAAATCTAACATGAAATACTGTACTGCTATTATGGCTTCCGGTAGCAATAGCGCTTTATAATTTTTGGGATTACTTGATGTTAAATAAGATCTAAATTATGATCATGTAGTTTTTTTTTAAATTATTATTTAAATCCTAAAATTCTTGGTGATGCAAACCTTTTGGCCAGAGCTGTAAACTATGAAACTATTTGCTTTAGGCTGGAAGTGATTTTAAATGCACAGGAAAAAAAACAGGGCTGGGCCGTCCAGATGTAAAGGATTTTTTACAAGTATTTACTAAACTAGAAAAATAAATCACAACAATAACTGTGTAATAAACATCCGAGTAAAAAAAACACTTCGAGGAAAAAATCCACCCTCCCCTTTCATGCTGTGTCGATTAATCATACAATTATTAATTCCCATTAATGTTTGACCAAAAAAAAACAACACACAAGATTTTATAATACTGTCCGTTGGCACAAACCCGTATATTCCAAAATAAGACTCCTGTTGCACAGCAGTTTGATCCATTCCTGGTTTTACTGTGAGTTTAATCAGACACACCTGAGCTTGCCTATGCACACTGTGTGGGTGCAGCTGCTGTGCAATATGAGTCTCATTTCCACCCCTTTGGCTTCAGCATTAATACACTTTTAGCAGCAAGTTCAGCATCTCTGTTGTTGGCTGGTCCCTCTCCAGACAGCAGCTGATTTTCATCATGGTCCTAAAACAGAGAAAGTTTAAAAACGGAAGAAATTTCACACACAGGTTCCCAACCCACTTTCCCCTCCAACTAAAAAAGGTCTAATTAAAAGCAAATTCAGTTAAATTTAAGGGTTCAGTAATTGAGATCTAATTTGGAATGAAAACCAGCAGACACACACAGGGGGTCCCCCCAGGACTGGGCTTGGGAAACCCTGCGCTGCTGCGTTTGAAAAAATGAATTCAAATAAAAAATAAAACGCTACCTTGTTTCTGTGCCTCACACTGAGTCATCATCAAGGACATCGTCACCGCTCCCTGAAATTGAGGCCGCTTCTAAAAGAAAATAATAATAGTAATAATAATAATAATAATAAAACTAATAAAAGTAAAGGGTTTTTGGAAGCTGATTACTTGCTCTTCAGTTCTAGTTACACTGCCATAGACAATAATCCAAAAATAATCATTTCATAGAAACCCAGTGATCTGGCCAGTCTCCCACCCAACACCAGAGTGGATGACGCGTTTGTGTGAGTGAGTGAGCAAACGAGAGAGAGTGCCAGTGCTCACCACACCTGGATCGCCCCTCCAGAAGGTTTCGGTGCTACCAAATCTTTGCCGATCCTGGATAGCCAAGCTCATTCCCTCATCTTTGCCGAAAGGGGTAACAATCCGGTGCGAGTCTTCCGGTTTCAGTTCAGAGGCCGTCCCCAATTCTCTCGCTCCGCGATGGCCGCCGTCTTCTCTTTCCTGCGTTCGGTCGCTGGAGTCTCGCTCGTCCGAAGCGTTGTCAGAAGTGAACCCCAGCTCTCTCACGAGGTCGCCGTCTTCCTTTGCGAGGTCGGAGCTTCTCTGTTCTTCGTCGGGGTTTTCCTCACCAGCCCCCTCCCTCTCTCTCTCGGCTCCGGGGGTTTGAAACGTTTCGTCTTCGTTGACGGGATCCGCTAGTTTTTTCCCAGCGGGGTCAACAAGGGCCGTTCCAAAACGTCCCGCTCTGTCGAACCCGCCTCCTTTTCCATCCGCGAGGTCGTAGGTGTCACGCTGCCCCCGTGTGACGTCGCCCTCTTCTGGCAGGTCTATGACCTCACCGGTCCCGAACCCCATTGCGATATCAATCAGGTCTTCTTTCTCATCCTCCTCCTCCTTAGCACGGTCACGGGCGTCCTGTCCCTCAAACGGGACATCGCGACGGTCTTTCCCTTCGCCGTCAAACCTGTCCCCCTCACCATCGTCCTTCGTGAGGTCACAGACGTCCTCCTCCCTTGGCAGACGGAGCGTCGACTTCTTCTTTGTAAGCGTTTCCTTCCGAGAGACGGACTTGAAAAACCTCGCCTCCTCCTTTTCCTCCAGGAAATTCCTGTCCGGAGCTCCTGGGATTTCCCCGCTAGCGAGCTCCATCTCCCCGGAGGAGAGGAAGTCCAGTCTGGAGGCATCGTAGGTCTCGTCCCACTGAGAGACGCCAAGTTTCTGCTCCAGCAACGCCCTGGCTAGGAAGTCCAGGGCCTCTTCCTCCTCCTCCTCCTCCTCTCCTACTGCCCCCGAAGCCTCCCTGGTCACCTCCAACTCCCCCCGGCTCTCCTGCTCCTCCTCTCCCAGGCTCTCCTGCTCCTTCGGGCTCACACAGCTTGAGTCGATGAGGATCATGCTCTTCTCTGCCGAAACGGAAGCACTGCTGGGTGAGGAAGAAGAGGAAGAGGAGGAAAAAGAAGAAGACGATGACGACGACAGAGAAGAGGAATCCTCCGAGGTCGACGCGAAATAGAAACAACCCCTGGGGGAGTAGAGGCTGCTGTCGCCCGTGAAGGAGGCCCCGCTCAAGGGGGACCCCGATGCGGTTTCCGGGGCGGAGCTGGTGGATCCCGAGCGGCTGGAACCGGCGAAGACTTCGTCGGATAGGGTCACCGACCCCAGCCGGGACGTCACAAGCTCCACGGGGGAGAGGAGGGGCTCCATTTCGCTGTCCGGTTTCTCTCCTAGGCAGGGCGGTGGTGGTAGTGATCTGTCTGGGGCGCGGTCGCTCGCTGCTGCTGCTGCTGCTGCTGCTGCTGCCTGCCTGTCTTTAAGGGTCTTGCCTGCAGCGGTAGGCGTGGAAGTTGCGTTGCCTACGGTTGCTTCGCAGGGCGGCAGGCTTGCCGAACGCAGCTCAGTTTCGGCGGGGGAGGAACTGAAAGATGTTGGCTGGATCCCTGCGTTCAAGTCGGGGGACAGAAGCTCTCCCGAGACGTCTGTGAGCTCGCCGGCGGAGACAGAGAAGCAGCCCGCAGAGTCCAGGCTGCAGGGGGAGGAGGGGGGGCGGAGGAGGAGGGGGGAGACCGGACGCTCCACGTCGCAGCGCATCACCTCCGCGGGGTCCCCTCCGCGCTGCAGCCCCAACCGTTCCGACACCCAGCCTCGCTCCGGAACGCCTTGACAGAAGCGGCTCATTAATAAACATGCAAATGCCAGGAATTTAAATAAGACACCCACCTAGTTATATAGAAAACACACACACACACACACACACACGTATTTATGTTTCAGTACAAAAGCCTACTCCGTTTTAAGTTAAGTTACCTCGTGCTAAAGCAACAATACCAGCAGACAGTCGGAACTAGCTTTGGTGTTTGAATTTGATGCCCCACATGTCTTGAACCAAACTGGTTTTGCCTTTCATATAATCCAGGGGTGTCCAATCAATCCCGATCCTGGTGGGCGATTCCACTCCAGGTTTTTGTTTAACAGGTAAAATGAGATCATGACAGACTTCAGGGTCTGGATGGAGGTTTTCATTGGTTGAGAACAGGGTTGGAACAAAGACCAGAACTGGAAGGGCTGGCTTTTGACAGCCCTGTTTTAAAATCGGATGATAATCCCTTCAGGTATAAAAGGTTTTACAAAAGAAGTCGTTACCTGAGGCCAGGCTGAGGCAGGACAAACTCAGCTCCGAGGTTGCTCCTGTGACATCATCCTAAACAAACAAACAAATAAAAAAACATAAGAAAAGGTTTGGGAACAAGAAAAAAGGCCGTTCAGCCCACCAAGGCTTGTCCCTGGTTAGCACCATTCTTTAAAAGCACAGAATATCTCGCTCTCTCGCTCTCTGTCTCTCGCTCGCTCACTCTCTGTCTCTCGCTCGCTCACTCTCTGTCTCTCTGTAGAAAAGTTTTTCTACCTTCTGTTTTAAACTCTACTCGGCTTCCATTTCACACCCTCTTGTTCTCTCTGTGCTCAATCTGAAGTCGTGTCTCGGGTTGACTTTACCTAGACAAGATTCAATTCTCCTGAGCCGAACTGGAAGCTGGCATCTCCTTCACGCCAACGCCAGTACGACACACACATATTGTAAACAACCAGGAGGCCTTGCTGGTCCAGTAGTTCAAGAACGGGGCTTGATACCAGGAGGTCCCGGGTTCAAATCCCAGCTCAGCCACTGACTCACTGTGACCCTGAGCAAGTCACTGAACCTCCTTGTGCTCCGTCCTTCGGATGAGACGTCAAACAAACGAGGTCCTATTGGAAGCGACTCTGCAGCAGCAGCAGTTGTTGATGATGCAGAGTTCACCCCCTAGTCTAAGTCGCTTTGGATAAAAGCCTCTGCTAAATGACCAAGTAATAATAATAATAATAATAATAATAATAATCTCACCAGCATCTTCTGCAGTGACACTGGGTTGGAGTCACCCTTCTCCGTTGGGCCGGTCCCATCTCCGGCACCTTTTTTCTGGTTCCGGACGGCATGGCCCAATCGGATCAGTTCTTCGCCGATGTCCAGGTTCTGGGGGAGAAGAACACGGGGTGGTGGGGGTGAACCGGACCGCTCTGAACTGAACTAGGGGAGGAGGGCAGCTATGAGAGTCAGGGTCAGGGTTAGAGAGGTGCGGGAGAGGCAGAGAGACAGCAGTAGAGGCTTTTTTTTTTTTACCCAAATTTCACACGAACTTTAGGAACTGAGAAACTTAGAACAGCCTGAGATCTTATAGATACCACTAGAGGTATGTATTAAGAGGATTTGGGATTTTGCTAAGGACAGCATTATAAACAATCACATACCAACTTACTAAAAGTCAAATCTGTGGATCACGGAATTCCTTGGAAATTGCGGAATCTCCCGCGGAATTCACAGATTCACACATTCTGCGGCTGCATCGTCACATCATAACGATCACAGACTGACCTGAGATCCAGAACTTAGCTGTTCGCTTCTAGTTTTGTTAAAAAATCGACAGATGTTTTGTCTCCTTCAAAAAAGTAGGAGTCGATTAAAAAGACTGGAGTCGAGGCTTTGAAAACGTCTCGTTGTGAGGCGATGTTTTTGTTTGACAAAGATTTCACTGACAAAAAACGCTCTCTATATCAAACTGAAAGTACTACCGGAAGGAAGCCATAATAGTAGTACAGTAATATTCAGATTTCAAAATATCACATTTTTAAAATGTCACGTGTTTCGTTAAGCATATGGAAAACTACAAAGCGGTGGTGTGCAATTCAATATGTTAACATTATCCAGCACTTTATGAAGCAAAATTACTTAATTCACTGTTGGCCGCTGCTGTAGCGTGACAGATAACTACACAGTGATTAAAAGGGCCTGCATTTTGAACGAAGACCCCACCCCCCCACCCAACCCCACCCCCCCAAGAAAATCCTTCAACAGCTCATGCAATCAGAGCGTAAGCCAATTCCCAGGCTGCCACTGGTCATTCGACCAGGGACAGAAGCTGAAGGACCGAGCTTGGCTCACCTTCCCGTTGCTGTGGTCGTACAGCCGGACGTTGGGCCACGTGGTCATGCCGGTCTGGAAGTAGCTGCACAGTTTGGCCAGGAGGGGCTTCCACTCCGCACAGTAGGTCAGCCGGTCAAACTCATCGAGAGCTTCCTCGGTCCAGGCCTCGGCTGAAAACGAAGAGACACGCGCTGGCTGTTACTCTCCTTACTGCGTCATCGCAGATCAGCAAGGCTTCCGTTTGTCTGTCCCCCACTGTCCATCCGTCCATCACCGTCCCCCCACCCCAGACTTTTCTACTCTCCTTTAAGAATTCAAACTGATCCCTGGTAAGCCTGTCGTGTCTCTCAAAATCGCACACCGAGAAATGCGTTAATATTTAAATTTACGGGTTTCTGTGACACAACTAAATGGGCTTTTTTAAAAAAAAAATTCATCCAAGCCTTTCATTTTTCAATCGACAAGCAGAAACATGCAAACGAGATCGCGGCGCGTTAATAAGAGACTCATCTGTATTAAAAAGCGATCACGAAAAGTATTTAAACGCCGGGCAGGGCTGTATCACTGACTGCGTTTACATGAATAAAGAGGATTCGCTTCTGCTTTGAAATGAAAAAGTAAGACAGCCTGTTCAGGTGGGTCATTTCAATGATGTAACAGAACGGGGGGGGAGCTCTGAAGCTTGGTACTGGCTGCAGGACCAGCGTTGGGTGTTTAACTCTGTAACAGAGTCTGTAAAGAGAGTCCGAGTGTCCACTGATCACAGAATTAATTCTACGGCAAACCATCTTTGTAGCCTCTCTAATTGTCAACGATGACGTAAGCACCAACGTGATTGGCTCTAGGCTGTCATGTGACGCACCTCGTTGTGATCAGGATGGGGGGCAATTGCCAATTCCAATTCCGACAGGTCGCTGATCAATTTCAACAATGAAACTGGCTCCGAATGAAAGAAGCAGTCAATCAATCAATCTCAACGATTCTTAACGTCTCTCGAATATCAATTCCTTCTAAGTTAATTTTATAAGGAATTGGAAAAAAAACCAGGAATCGACTCCCATCTCCGCTTGCGATTGGGTGAGGATCAAAAAAAATAAAAGACAAACTCTCAAGGAGGCGGGACAGAAGAGAAGCTGAGTTTCTATACCCGGCAACGCCATCTAACATGCAGCTGCTTTAGGAGAGCTTTCCACTCACCGGCTGGGCAGATTCCAGCCAGGCTGCATTCGATGGCTTGGAACGGCAAGCTTAAAAAGTCACTCCTGAAAGAAAATAAATAAATAAATAATTAATTCTCATAGTTCAACACAAAAAACTGTTTTTCAAATTTCTAAAAATTAAAAAAAAAAGGTTTAAGGAGAATTGTAAAAAATTTGATCTTTTTAAACATTTAGTGTTTCAAACTGTAAGCTATATACACCCCCAGCAGAGATGCTGCAGGACAGGGAGGCTGTGTGGTCCAGTGGTTAAAGAAAAGGGCTTGTAACCAGGAGGTCCCCGGTTCAAATCCCACCTCAGCCACTGACTCATTGTGTGACCCTGAGCAAGTCACTTAACCTCCTTGTGCTCCGTCTTTCGGCTGAGATGTAGTTGTAAGTGACTCTGCAGCTGATGCATAGTTCACACACCCTAGTCTCTGTAAGTCGCCTTGGATAAAGGCGTCTGCTAAATAAACTAATAATAATAATCCCATTCCCACTCCCCCCTCGCCCCTCCCCACCTGAGGGAGTGGATCCTGCCGGGAGGGATCTCCCCATTATCCCCGAAATCCACGTAGTAGACGTCGACATTCCCGTTGTCCAGGAACCCCAGGACCCTCGCTCTGTGCCAGGATCCCTCCTGCCTGTAAGGGGCGGCTACGATATCGCCTGCCACGACGTTCAGTACCTCCTCCTGGGATGAACACAAATAACACGGCCGTGCGGATTTGAAAAGCAAGACCAGCTGTCCTTCCTTCATCTTTACAATCGAGTACCAAATCAACGTGATTGTTCGTGCGTTTGAAATCCGAGGTGCGGACATTTTTCACTTCCGTACAAATTTCAGACCATATAAAATCTACAGCTCTGGCCAAGAGTTTTGCATCACCTAGAATTTTAGGATTGAGACTGTAAATCGAAATAAATGACATCGCAAAAGTCTACCAGAGGGAAGCCATAACAGCAGTACAGGATTTCAAAATGTCACATTTTTCCACTTGTCAGTTTTTCGTTAAGAATGTGGGAAAACTATACAAAGCGTTGGTATGCAATTCAATATGTTAATGTGACATTATTCAGCAGGTTTCATTGCACTTTATGAAGCTATAGTTCATTCTATAGGGGGATGCAAAACTGTTGGCAACAGCTGTGCATGTATCTATATTACACACACATTTGTATTTAAATTTCGGTACAAAAGCCTACTTAAAACGAGTTCCTTTGGAGTTTTGTAAAGTTACCTTGTGCTAAAACATTACCAGAATCAATTTCAATGCTTTCAACTGACCAGAGTTCATTAGCTTCGGATGAGATTTAAAAAAACAAGCTCCTATTGGAAGTGACTCTGCAGCAGCAGCAGCAGCAGTTGTTGATGATGCATAGTTCACCCCCTTAGTCTCTGTAAATCGCTTTGGATAAAAAATAAGCGTCTGCTGAATGACTAAGTAATGCTAATCAAGGCCCATTCACAGTTTCACAGAGAGGGTTACCGTCTGGCCCGAGCTGGAGTAGAAGCGGCTCATCTCTCCAGTCAGCTGGTCCAGGTGCAAGGAACGCACCCCCAGGATCTGAATCCAGAAGTGTCCGGGATTCTCGCACGCAGAGACGTACACTTCCAGGTGCTCATCCGGAGAGAAACTGAGATCCGGACTGGGAACTGTGGGGGTGTGGGGGAAGAGGGTCCCAATTGAGAACTGGGAGAGCTACAGCAGAAGATCTTCAAATCAGACACACCTGAATCTGATATGAAATACAACGGCTATGCCAGCGATGGAAATAAGACTCCCGTTGCATAGCAGTGTGATCCATTCCTGGTTTCACTAGGAGTTTAATAATAAGACACACCTGAGCTTGTTACCTAGACACTGTGGGGAGTACAGGTGCGAGGTCGTGGTAGGTCAACTATGATGTTACTGAGGGATGGCAATACGACTCCTAATGGCCAGCAGTGTCACCCATTCCAGGTTTTACTATGAGCTTGATCAGCCCCAGTGTGTCTAGGCAACAAGCTCAGGTGTGTCTTATTATTAAACTCCTAGGGAAACCAGGAATGGATCACACTGCTATGCAACAGGAGTCTTATTTCCATCAGTAAGACTTAACCCAATTCCATGTCCCATTCATTTTTAAATTCAATTCCTTCCAAGAAAATGCAATTTATATTTTAAAGACATAATTGTCACAACAGTTCAACTGCTTTCATTCAAAGTCAGTTTAATTGACTCACAAACAGCGGCTTCACAACAAAAATTCTTGAACTCTGAACAGCCGGCAAGACAATCTTTCTAAGTTAGAAAGTTTTGAAGTTATACTTTTTTTTTTTTCCCCCTCATAGTTTACTTGCTTTCGAATTTGGCGATGTCCTGGGGTGACTCTAGCTGGTCTGTCTGGTCCTGATCATCCTGTTCCGTGGTTCTCTGGTCTTCCTGCACGGACTCGGGTGTCCTGGCTGAGGAGGGGGTCCCGTTCCCCAGCACAGCCCCCGCGTCTCCCTCCCTCTCCCCCTGTCTCTGCCCCTGCCCCAGAGACGGCTGCTTCCTCTGCTGCCTCTTGGCTGTTGACTGGAAAATCTTCTTCCGGAAGACTTCCTCTTCGATAACTTTCTCCATGATCAGCTCCTACAGAACGAAACTGTGTTAACTCGGGGGCATTCACTCTCCGTTAGTTTTTCAAACTGAGTTGCAGGTTTGGTTAGTTTTGGAAGCACGTGTGTGTGTGTGTGTGTGTGTGAACGATCCAAATCGACTCTGTCCCTTTTCAGAGTTCGTTTTTAAAATCGAAACCGAACAGAGTCCTTCTCAAGAGGCGGTCTCAGTCCGTTTGGGGCAAAAGGACCGAGTTTGGTTCTGTGTTTCAGTGCAATGTGAAAAGTATAAAGTCAGACAGTTCAGAAGAGTCCTTTTGCAGTCAGCCAGTTAGTTTCCAAGTGAACTCAATTCGGTTAGCTTAGAAACCAACAGTAAGCTTTTTATCTTTGATTTTCAAATTTTACAATTAAACTATAGAAGTTTATTACTATTGCAATTTTATAAAACTTTTATAATTGGACTTAATTTAAATATGAAGCTTGCATTGTAACCCTGCGCTGCCCTGTAACACCTGTGTGAGTCGCCTGGGATAAAGGCGTCTGACAAATACAAAAATCAATAAATGCCATTTAAAAAAACACTCTGACCCACCTTGGCAGTCTCCACCTCTTTCCTGGTCCCCGTGATGGTTATCAACCCCTTCTCTCCCAGGCTGTGGCTCCTCTTCTCTCCAGAGCAGTTTACGCGGGCCCCAGAGTTTAGACAGAGTGTTTTGATGGACTCTCCCCTTCGACCTTCAATAATAAAAGGTTAGGTGTGTTAAGAGATACCTGCAGCTCTGGCCAAAAGTTTCGCCTCTATAGAATTAACTAATTTAGCTTCATAAAGTCAAATGAAACCTGCTGGAATAACGTTTTGAATTACACACTGTTTACTTAACAGAGAAACTGACACCAAATTGAAAAACGTGACATTTCGAAATCTAACATGAAACACTTTTTTTTGGTGATTATCGTCTTGTAGTTTATTTGATTGCATGATGTTAAAAGAAAGATCTAAATTATATTCATATGTTTTTTTTTTGTTTGTTTTTTTAAATCATGTGTCTATAGAGCAACAGGGATGGAAATAAGGCTCCCGTTTCACAGCGGTTTGATCCATTCCTAGTTTTACTAAGAGTTTAATAAAACACACCTGAGCTTGTTAGCTAGACACACTGGGGCTGATCAAGCTCATAGTAAAACCTGGAATGGGTGACACTGCTGTGCATTAGGAGTCTGATTCCCATCCATGTTTGTATGTATGTATATATGGAAATAAGACTCCTGTTGCATAGCAGTTTCACCCATTACAGGTTTTAATATATGCTTGATTAGCCACAGTGTGTACAGGTAACAAGCTCAGGTGTCTCTTATTAAACTCATATCATCTGTCACTGTACATATAAATTGTAATCCTAAATTGTTGCCTCCTAGTTCATATTGTATTCTAGCAGTGTTATTATTATACAGAGCATCCTAGTTCATATTGTATTCTAGTAGTGTTATTATTATACAGAGCATCCTAGTTCATATTGTATTCTAGTAGTGTTATTATTATACATAGCATCCTAGTTCATATTGGATTCTAGTAGTGTTATTATTATACACAGCATCCTAGTTCATATTGTATTCTAGTAGTGTTATTATTATACATAGCATCCTAGTTCATATTGGATTCTAGTAGTGTTATTATTATACACAGCATCCTAGTTCATATTGTATTCTAGTAGTGTTATTATTATACATAGCATCCTAGTTCATATTGTATTCTAGTAGTGTTATTATTTGCATTTGCTGTAAACTACACTGTATTTAAATATGAAGCTTGCACTGTAACCCTGCGCTGCCCTGTAACACCTGTGTGAGTCGCCCCCAAATAAACGGCCAAAACGTTGACCCCCACCCCCTTACCTATGATACGCCCCACTGCAGCCTTGGGCACCTCCATCTTCACGGTGACCTGCTGGTTTTCGGACACCAGCCTGGCGATGGAGACCCGAGCTCGGCTCACCTGCTCCGGGGAGCCCAGGAGGAGGAAGGTCCTGGAGGTCCGGTCCTCCTCCTCCTCCTCCTCGATCTCAACCCGAGCCCCGCTCTGCTGCTGCAGCTGATCAGAGACAAGAACAGCAGCACACAGTCACTCGGGTACGAGAGGAGGCACAGCGTGCGAGGGAGTGGGGAGGGGAGGGGAGGGGAGGGGAGGGGTCTATTCGTACACCAGATTACAGGGCAGCAGTGTGGAGTCGTGGTTAGGGCTCTGGACTCTTGACCGGAGGGTCGTGGGTTCAATCCCAGATCGGGGGGACACTGCTGCTGTACCCTTGAGCAAGGTACTTTACCTAGATTGCTCCAGTAAAAACCCAACTGTATAAATGGGTAATTGTATGTAAAAATAATGTGATATCTTGTAACAATTGTAAGTGGCCCTGGATAAGAGCGTCTTAATTAATTAATTAATTAATTAATTAATTAATTAATTAATTAATTAATAATAAATGCAATGGATTTTCATTATGCTAATGGCTTGCCATTTTTTTAATCCGACATCGTTCTGCACTCTCCGTAGCCATAGCGCTAGCTCGGACTCTGAACTGGACAGATGTTCCACACATGCTCGGGGAAGGCGGACAGCAGATTCGAACCCCAATCCATCTCGTTTTGACAATACCTGCTTCAGGAAAGACCCTTTCCGTCGGGCGATGGACCGGAGCGCGTCCGCCGGGATTGTAACCCTGGATCCCGTGGAGTCTTCCCCAAAGTCTCCGACGCGCTTCTCTCCTACAAAAAGAGTTTAAAAACACACGACACAGTTAAAAGGACTGCAAAGCGAATCATTAATAAAACACATTCAGCAGCGGTGCTGTTAACAGTATCTCATCTTCATAGGAGCGCTAAAACAGGGTTCAGTTCCCTTTCAATCAGTTGCAAAACCTCACAGTTATTTCCACTCCTGAATTGGAACGGCAAAACTGGAACTGACCTCCAACCCTGGTTGATAAATTCATGCAGCATGAAATTTGATTACAAGTCTTACCTAGGACGGTGAAAGAAACTTAATACAGAGATGGAAATAAGACTCCTGTTGCATAGCAGTGTGATCCATTCCTGGTTTCACTAGGAGTTTAATAATAAGACACACCTGAGCTTGTTACCTAGACACACTGGGGCTGATCAAGCTGGTAGTAAAACCTGGAAAGGGTGACACTGCTGTGCAATGGGAGTCTCATTCGCAGCCCTGCTGTCTGTACCTGTGCTGCCCTTGTATCGGTGGTACAGTATGTATCCGATGGTGGCGCTGGCAGGGACCCCCAGGGCCAGAGCCACCTTCTGCCCCGTGGTCAGGCTGTGCCACGAGGCCTCGCCCACGGCTGACATCTTCCTCAACACCCTGGCAAGGTGGGACCTACAGCAGGAAATCAACAAGACTTAACACAGGGGGGGGGTCCCAGGGGTGTGGCAGTGAAGCCAGGGGTGCAAATAATAACACTACTATAAATAATAACAATAACTAAAAATAATAACACTACTAGAATCCAATCTGAACTAGGATGCTATGTATAATAATAACACTGCTAGAATACAATATGAACTAGGATGCTATGTATAATAATAACACTACTAGAATCCAATATGAACTAGGATGCTATGTATAATAATAACACTACTAGAATACAATATGAACTAGGATGCTATGTATAATAATAACACTACTAGAATCCAATATGAACTAGGATGCTATGTATAATAATAACACTACTAGAATACAATATGAACTAGGATGCTGTGTATAATAATAACACTACTAGAATACAATATGAACTAGGATGCTATGTATAATAATAACACTACTAGAATACAATATGAACTAGGATGCTCTGTATAATAATAACACTACTAGAATACAATATGAACTAGGATGCTGTGTATAATAATAACACTACTAGAATACAATATGAACTAGGATGCTCTGTATAATAATAACACTACTAGAATAAAATATGAACTAGGATGCAGCCAGTTAGGATCACAGCAAGTTATATCTACAGTGACATGTTAGCAGTGCGATAGTGCAAGGATAGCGCATCAGCTGAGGATCCATAGTCAAGACAGGATGATGCAGTTTGACACAGAGAATGCGTCAGGTCCGAACGTGAGGGCGCAGGCAGGTTACGCAACAAGTGTGTGCTACACACGACAGGTCTTTGCAATCTGATTTCACACTTAATACAGTAGCAAGCCTAGTTTAACATTCAGCTGTATGTGGTCCAGGGTTTGAGGGCGGCAGTTTCCGTTAGTTCAATTAACTTTTTTTTTTTTAAATCTCATTACAGGATTCCTTAAAAAAAAAATCCCTTTGGCAATTGGAATTGAAAAAAATAAGTAATTTAACTTTTTGTATCCGAATGATAAACTACACGTTATAGACATTTTCAATCGTTTTAGGAGGTGGCGTGTGTGTTTTTGGTTTCGTTTTGTTTTGCTTACAGACGCAATTGTTATATAAATTGCACTTATAAGTCGGACCACAGACGGACAGCGTGCAATAAAACAATTTCTGTACAGTATACTAGCCTCAAAATTGCGTGGCGTTTTACTTTCGCGATTACGATGCACAGAGAAAGGCGACAATGTTGTAAAATTATAATTAATTCAACAATATCGGCGTGACCTTGCCGGGCATGATGTAAACACATTGACAGCACATGACGTCGCCTCCGGAGTGTACATGTTTAATATCGTGCCGTTAAACTATCATAAAAATTAACACAGACACCCTTAAAATCCTCACCTGTTCCGCTATCCTTTTTATTTAATTTCGTGTTTTTAAAAACGCCAGCCCGCTCCGTGTGGGTGCGCCCTCTCTCTCTCATCCGCGACCCCCGCTCCGCCCCCACCAATCATATTCGACACGCGTCGTCCAACAGCCAATCGGCGTCAAACAGGGAGACCCTTTGGTCCAATCATGCGCCGAGAACCGTTGTGCTCAACCCGATCGGGGAGCCAACCCTCCCCACACACCTGTCTGTTACTCCTGGCCAATCAGAGAAGCGTTCTCGTCTGTACCGTTAGCTCGGCTTCCATCCCATCCAATAGCAAGGCGAGGCATTTTCAACCAATGACAGGGGCCGACCGGTTTCTGATTTGGCCAATCGTGGCGATTCTGGACTCTAATGATTAAAAATTAATTCGGTACTTCGTGGGTTAACAGCGTCGCTTTACGTAAAGGTGCAGCGGCTGCCAACTGTCCCGATATTTCCATGACAAAAAAATAAATAAAAAATGCTATTTCAATACATGCATTAGTATGCTGTACCAAAGCCAGAGTCTCTGTCCTTCTGCCTTACTTTACAAGGCTGTGACTTGAACTTGAATTGCAGTGTGAGGAAATCGTATGTAAAATAAAAACACCCATTACCAGTTCAGACTGCGCTTGTAGATCTCTGGATCCTCCCCTCCTGCTCTGCGCTGGACTCGCCTGACCTCAGCACCACGTTACTGGATCCTCAGCTGATGCGCTATCCTTGCACTATTGCACTGCTAACATGTCACTGTAGATATAACTTGCTGTGATCCTAACTGGCTGCATGTTATTGTACAGTAGTGTAAACCGTACTGTATAAATCTTACATTTGTGTACACACACAGAGAGAGAGAGAGAGAGAGAGAGAGAGAGAGAGAGAGAGAGAGAGAGAGAGAACACACGCACACACACACACAGACACACACACAGAGGATACACACACACAGAGGACGCACACACACACAGGACGCACACACACACACAGACAGAGGACACACACACACACACAGACAGAGGACACACACACACACAGACAGACAGACACACAGAGAGACGACACATACACACAGACGAGAGAGAGAGAGAGAGAGAGAGAGAGAGAGAGAGAGAGAGAGAGAGAGAGAGAGAGAGAGAGAGAGAGAGAGAGACGACACATTATCTTACGTTTTCAGACTTTATTTATGTATACAAACTTGGCTTTCTTCAGTAATTTGGAATACAATTGAGTACACTATGTTATTATTATCAATACATACTTTATACAGAAGAAAATGCATGAAGCGTGTTTAGCTATCTATAACCTTATCACAAGCTTTGGGCAGATTTCCAGTCTCTTCCACTCTCCAGACTGGACGGCTGTAACTCTCTTTGCTGGTCTCTCTGCAGAGTCCAAGGTTAACTGTTATATATATATACATATATATATATATATATATATATATATATATATATATATATATATATATATATATATATATATATATATATATATATTAGTTGTCTATCATATATCCGTCTCTCTGCGTCTTTATTTGTGATAAACACATTATTATTATTATTATTATTATTATTATTATTATTATTATTATTAATGTACAGCTGTGAGCATCTTCACCTCCTTCCAGCTCTCTCGCCTCACCGCACACGTCACTGCGATTTCTATACGCCGGACTGCAAGGTAATTGCAATGTTTGGCCGCTAGGTGGCATTTAATTTATAGTATAAAAAAAACACAGCAATTTCATCATTTTGACAAGAGATGGCGCAACTCCCTGGTAACTGAAACATTATAAAGTGCTATGCCTAATTCCAGATGTGGAGTTTGCTGTTGCGATATTTAAAACCCTGTCTGTCTGTCTCCAATACCACAAGCAGAGCAAAACTAAGCTTTGACAGAATTCTGAACCTGATCTTATTTTAGCACTACCACCAAATGGGCCATAGAGGGCGCCATAAGACATGTTGTTTCTCCCCCCTCCACTAGATTAATACTGTACAAAATCGATTAGATTAACCATAAGGGATTGGTTAGTCTGTTGCTAGGTGAGAACACAGCCGTTTTTAATACAAAGATGACACAATTCAGATGTAGAAATCGTGGAATGTAGTGCAAGAAGGAATTTGGCACACCGACAAAAAGTTTACAAGCGTAGAAAAGTCGCCGTCGAAGAATGTGCAACAGTAAAGCGTTTGGCACGGCTGCATGAGTTAGAAAACACTTTGAAAAGATACTGATTCTAGGAGAGCTGGGTTTGTGCAGAAAAAATGACCTGCACAACAGCGCCCTCGTGTGGGCGCCCGCATTAATTAAACTGGCGCTCTGCTTTCTCATTGCATGCACAAGGTCAGACGAGCGCCAGTCTAGTTTATACGCGATCTGCACTGCGTTCTGTAATCATGTGCAAAATGCACGTTAATGCATGTACAGCAGCGTGCAAATTTATCAGAACACCTCCAGATGTGTCATTGATATCCTCTATACACCCGCCTGCATGAAAACACCTCAGGGTGTGAGAATTTCAATCTCCGCTCAGTAATCAGGGATATAGAAACACACTCCTGTGTGAAAATGTCGGACCGCTCTGTGCTTTAATCAGGCGTCTTAAACCACTTCTAAAAAGTCTCCTGCGTTTTACCGTGTGTGGCTCTGTGTTCCTTTTCTCTTTACTGTTTTAAATGAATTGCCTATTAAAGTCATCAATTCAATTAGACAGTCGCTAATTTGCCTGTTTGGACAATTTTTCCAAGATTTTCAGTACCAGTGGTTTGATTTCAGACACACATCAAATCAAAATTACAGAAGCAATGGGGTGTTCTGATACACGTGCACACTGCTGTGTGTGTGTGTGTCTATATATATATATATATATATATATATATATATATATATATATATATATATATATATATATATATATATATATATATAATTAGCTTAGCAACAAGCTCAGGCTGTCTCATTAAACCCCTAATAAAACCAGGAACGGATCTAACTGCTATGCAACAGGAGTCTTATTCCGATCCCTGTATTACACCCACATTAGCGCAGAGCCCAAAGCTGTACAGAGCGCGGCCAGTGCTGCAGACGGTGCCCACAGGGGGGCGCTGTTAAAGACCAGCCTGTAAGACACGATCTCCTCCCTGAAGCCGTCCTCCAGCGCGGAGCAGCGGAAGACGCCCGGGTCCATGGGGAGGTCTTCGGTGGAGACGAGGAGGCAGGACTCTCCCGTGACGGGACAGGTGTAGCTCTTGATGCAGTTGTCTTTCTCCCAGGTGTAGACCGCGTGATGGGAGCGCACGGGGCAGGGAAGCAGGATCGGGCTGTCCGAATCCAGGATCACTTCTCTGGGGCTGGTTCTCTGGGGCTGGAGGTCTGAGGAGGGGAAGCAGAGTGGTTTAGGAACGCAAACAAGGTCCTTTTGGAAGTGACTCTGCAGCAGCAGCAGCAGCAGTTGTTGATGATGCATAGCTCACCCCCTTAGTCTCTTTTTGGATACAGATGAGCCCCTGTGTGTTACCACGTCTTGTTACTTCTCCTGTATTCACACTCATGGTCACAGAATTGTACTCACCTGCAGCATTTCCACAGATGGAGGCGTTGGAATAGTCCAGATTCTGGAGAAAATCACTGCAAGAAAGCCAGAGAAAACAAAAAAGCACAGGGTTTGGTTTTGATTTTAATAAAAGAGCTCTAAAATACGTCTGCCCTGGACTGGAGGGAGCTCCCTTTCTCTTAGGATGGTGAGGGAGGGAGGGAGGAAGGGAGGGAGCAGTTCAGTCTCCGTGCCTCAAGCCCTCCCTGGACTGGAGGGAGCACCCTTTCTCTTAGGATGGTGAGGGAGGGAGGGAGGGAGGAAGGGAGGGAGCAGTTCAGTCTCCGTGCCTCAAGCCCTCCCTGGACTGGAGGGAGCACCCTTTCTCTTAGGATGGTGAGGGAGGGAGGGAGGGAGGGAGCAGTTCAGTCTCCGTGCCTCAAGCCTGCCCTGGACTGGAGGGAGCCCCCTTTCTCTTAGGGGGGTGAGGGAGAGAGGGAGGGAGCAGTTCAGTCTCCGTGCCTCAAGCCTGCCCTGGACTGGAGGGAGCCCCCTTTCTCTTAGGGGGGTGAGGGATCAATGCCTCCCCAATTTCTGTTACCCTCCGTACCCATCACTGGTGTTGTATCCCCGCGGGATGGGGGAACACTTCTGATTGGTCAAATCCCATCCGCAGTAGGGGTCACGCGAGAGGACACACCCCCTGCAGGTGTCGCCGTAGCGACCACAGTCAGCCAACGGGATCCTTCGCACTTCCAGAGAGGTTCCGACATAGAGGTGGCCCTGGAGGGAGATTGGAGAGGAGATACGGGGTCAGCATCTCAGAGCGCGTCCTTAACCAACTCCACGTTACAAAACCAAGGCTAGGGTTGCAAAATGTATTTTGTTTTTTTGATCACTAACATGTTTCGTTATTTGTTAAGGGATAGTTTAAGAGATACTGAAAGAGATGTAATAAATGTCATATTTTTATATATATATATATTCAATTACATGGCAGTCAAATCAAAAGCCTCATGAACACTATAAACAAAGTTGTGTGTGTGTGTGCATGAGTGTGTGTGTGTGAGTGTGTGTGTGTGTGAGTGTGTGTGAGTGTGTGTGTGCGTGAGTGTGCGTGTGTGTGTGAGTGTGGAAGTGAGTGTGTGTGTGTGTGTGAGTGTGGAAGTGAGTGTGTGTGAGTGAGTGTGTGTGTGAGTGTGTGTGCGTGCGTGCGTGTGTGTATGTGAGTGTGGAAGCGAGTGTGTGTGTGTGTGTGTGTGTGTGAGTGTGTGTGCGTGCGTGCGTGTGTGTGTGTGAGTGTGGAAGCGAGTGTGTGTGTGTGTGTGTGAGTGTGGAAGCGAGTGTGTGTGTGTGTGTGTGAGTGTGTAATCACCGTGCTGTCATCGATAGCCATGGCAGTGACAGCAGCCTCGTCTCTGAAGAGTCTGTACTGAGAGATGATGAAGGCCTCCTCGCTGCTGTGCAGCACCTTCAGCACCTTCCCCGAGTCTGTGAAAGAGAAGCAAGAATTCAATCTAGTCAAACTGCCTAACCCTAACCCTAACCCTAACCCTAACCCTAACCCTAATCCCTTCAAACTGCCTAACCCTAACCCTAACCCTAACCCTAACCCTATCACTTCATACAGTTTTTTTTTTTTTTTTAATGATGTCTCAATCCTAACATTCTAGGAGGCGAGGCTACAAAAAAATGAAAAAGAAATCAACTTCACTCTCTTCAACTTGCCTGTGTTTAATTTCCACATTTTTTCACTTTAAAACTTAATTTTTGTTTCCTCCTATCAAAGAAATCAAAACGTAACCGGCCCTATTAAGTGACACCACTGTGTTTGTTATAGAATTAGGGCTGACTCTCACCTGTGCCCAGGTACAGCACGCTGTAGACCTCCTCGTTAACCCCTTGCACGCTGGAGGCCACGGTCCTGGTGTAGCGGTCAGTGGTCGGCAGGTCCAGCGGCCGTTGACCCAGCGGATAGATCAGGTCCTCCATTTCTGGGTGGTCCCGAATGACCCCTAAGATTTTCCACGGCAGACTGCTGGTTGTGTTCTTAAAAAGGCACTGCGCAGAAAAAGAAGGAAATAATAATTGAATAATGGAAATTAAGAATGCAGGAGCCTGCCCTGGACTGGAGGGAGCACCCTTTCTCTTAGGGGGGTGAGGGAGGGAGGGAGAGAGCAGTTCAGTCTCTGTGCCTCAAGCCTGCCCTGGACTGGAGGGAGCACCCTTTCTCTCAGGGGGGTGAGGGAGGGAGGGAGGGAGCAGTTCAGTCTCCGTGCCTCAAGCCTGCCCTGGACTGGAGGGAGCCCCCTTTCTCTTAGGGGAGTGAGGGACGGAGGCAGGGAGCAGTTCAGTCTCACCGTTCCAGGTCGCTGTGCTGGCAGAGTGTTGCTATAGCCCTTCAGTTTGGAGGTCTGAAAGACCTGATTGACTTCCCCGATGGAGTAGACACAGACCACAGTGGTGTTCCTGAAACAGGACAGAAGAAAAAAAAAATACTGTTTATGAAAAAGAAAGTAACTGCAGCACAGAGCAGAGGGAGGCTGTTCAGAGAGTATAAGAACCTCCCTTTCTCTTTCTCTGCTCCACCAGCACAGAGCAGAGGGAGGCTGTTCAGAGAGTATAAGAGCCTCCCTTTCTCTTTCTCTGCTCCACGAGCACAGATCAGAGGGAGGCTGTTCAGAGAGTATAAGAGCCTCCTTTTCTCTTTCTCAGAGCAGAGGGAGGGAGAGTATAAGCTCTCCTGTCTCACAGTGCATATGCACACCCCTATTGTAACAGTCTAAAAGCTTCTCACCATGCGTTTGAGAAGATGCCGTAGAGCAATCCTGCAGCGCCCCTCTCGCCCGTCAACGCGTACGCCTCTCGGAGCTGATTGAACTGCTGGGGCTTGGAGGGGACCCCGCACATCACCCGCGCCTTCAGGAACGTGGTCCAAGAATCCGGGAGCGCATTCCTGACTCCTCCTTCATCCACCTGCCAAGAGCGTAGGGAACATCTTATAGTCAGAGCTTAGCAGCAACATCGGTCGCCGTGCAGCAGGGCTACAAGTGTGAGTTTCTAACCCTGCTCAAACTCCTGGCTCCTGATCATTTCAATATTAATAATAATAGACTTCATTGAGGGGAGTTCTGAACCCCAGGACTGGTTGCAGCAGCAGCAGCAGCAGGGCTAGTGTGAGTTTCTAACCCTGCTCAAACTCCTGGCTCCTGATCATTTCAATATTAATAATACTAGACTTCATTGAGGGGAGTTCTGAACCCCAGGACTGGGTGCAGCAGCAGCAGCAGGGGTAGTGTGAGTTTCTAACCCTGCTCAAACTCCTGGCTCCTGATCATTTCAATATTAATAATAATAGACTTCATTGAGGGGAGTTCTGAACCCCAGGACAGGGTGCAGCAGCAGCAGCAGGGCTAGTGTGAGTTTCTAACCCTGCTCAAACTCCTGGCTCCTGATCATTTCAATATTAATAATAATAGACTTCATTGAGGGGAGTTCTGAACCCCAGGACTGGTTGCAGCAGCAGCAGCAGCAGGGCTAGTGTGAGTTTCTAACCCTGCTCAAACTCCTGGCTCATGATCATTTCAATAATAATAGACTTCATTGAGGGGGGGTCAGACAGTGGAAAGGAGGCAACAGACTTGCATAGAAATAAAATCCCTTATTCGATTAGCAGGGAGTCTGATTGAAGCTGTAAAGCCGTGTGCCATGGCAGAGGAGTCTATCTGGCTGGCTGTACCATGCAGACTCGTCCTATTCTCGCACGGTGAGGCTCTTCGTCCACGCTGGCTGTCTTGTTGAGCTCACTGAAGAAGAAGTAAGCCTCTTCCTTGTGTTTCTCATTGCCTGGGACCAGGGCAGACCCGGCAAACTGCGGATCTGAAAGAGATTCAGAAGAGATCACAGCGTTGTCAATTTCCAGGGTGTGCAGACATTTCCAACGCAGCGCTGTAGGTGAACGGAGTCCCGCTCATGTGGGTCATGTGATCCCATTGCACTGGTAAGTTGGATGAAGTCTTATTCCCATCCCTGAACCCAGCGAGGGACGACAAGAATAAAAAGACAATGAGCTTGGATCGCGCTCCTTCAAGAATGTTTAGTAAGTGCTATTGTGTAGTACAGTGTTACCCCAACCGCCCCCCCTCCCCCCTCCTCCCTGCCGCTGGGGTCCCGGGACACTTACTCTGCAGCCACTTGTCTTCGTTCTTGAGCAACTTCCTGTGGCTGTAGGTCCTGCGGAGTGAGCCATTGAACGATCCCGCCGCAGACAAAGCAGAGTAGAGACTGCCCTCTGAAACAATGCATGTAAACTTACTTTTATATCACATGTGCAATTACTTTGTGATCGCAATAATAATAATAATAATAATAATAATAATAATAATAACACAGTAATACAGGATTAGATTTTACAATATGTAATAAAAATACAGTTTGAGTGATTGTTTTTATTTATTTAATACATGTATTTATTTTGAGTACTTGCAATAAGATTATCTCAGATTCCAAACATCATAAGGATAAAAAAAAACATGCCCCCTAGTGTCCTCTAGCGGTACTGCAGCGCGATTCCCCCAGCCCGTACAGTACCTGCAGAGAGAGAGACTACGCGCTGCGAGGGGAAGGGTGGTGAGATGTCAGCTGGCACCACCTGCAGGCCGCTGGCGGTACTGTCAGTCAGTTCTGTCCCATTGACCTGCAAGCACAATAAGGCTTATGTTTAGCATCCCATCAGGTGAGGCGTCACTTATATCTAAGGCTGTGTTTTTTTTCACAGTTATCACGAATTTCAGTGAAATGTAGCATTTACTGTTATTCAGTGACGCATTGAAACATTTAGGAACATTTCTTGTATAATAAAATGATCAATCTGGAATATGACAACACACACACACACACACACACACACACACACACACACATATATATATATATATATATATATATATATATATATATATATATATATATATATATATGTTTTAATCATATTATTTTTACTTATTAAATATCTTGAAATACTGTGAAATTACAGTGGCTAAACCAAACCATAGATCTGCAGTACCCTCACATGACAGATAGGGGGAGCCACCTTCCAAACCAACACGGTTTTATGTTGTTTTCTTTTTTTTAAATGACACCTATCTTTCTATTTGGCCTTTAAACTGAACTTACCAATAACCAACACTTGGGGGCGCCGGCGTTTGTCCCACAGATCAGGAGGCTGCTGTTTACTTTGTGAATCACTGTGATGAAGTTCTCACACTCTGACTGAGAGAAAGAAAAAGGGCAACAAATGACTATCCCCATTTCGGATGCAATTACAATGGTTGGCCAGCTGGTGTCGCTGTGTGACATGGAAAAATTACAGTTCAGTCTCCATGTCTAAAACCTTTCTCTTAGGGGGGTGAGGGAGGGAGCAGTTCAGTCTCCGTGCCTCAAGCCTGCCCTGGACTGGAGGGAGCACCCTTTTTCTTAGGGGGGTGAGGGAGGGAGGGAGGGAGCAGTTCAGTCTCCGTGCCTCAAGCCTGCCCTGGACTGGAGGGAGCACCCTTTCTCTTAGGGGGGATGAGGGAGGGAGGGAGGGAGGGAGTAGATCAGTCTCCATGCCTCAAGCCTGCCCTAGACTGGAGGGAGAACCCATTTTTTGGGGGAGGGAGTGAGGGAGGGATCAGTCCAGTCTCCTCTCATACACGCTTACCTGCGGTACATTCAGCTTGGAGAGACAGGTCATCTTTGCTTTTTCATTTACAGTCACTGGAATCTGAAAAAACAAAAAGAAATGTCTTTTGTCAAGAAAAGCACATTGAAGATTCATAGCTGACGTTACGTTTCTGTTCTGTGTGAGTGCCGCACAAGACTCGCTCTCTCTCGGGGACAGACTTTTCAACGGCGCTCACCTGTGTTGTTTTCACATCGGACTCCGTGAACTGCAGGACGTAGAGCAGGCCTCTCCCGCCCACGTAGAGTGAGCCGGTCCCCAGCTCGTGAAAGAACGTGGTGTGAGTCTCCGGGTCGGGGAAGTGAAACCCGACAGCGTCTGACAGAAATGAGAGGGAAATAATTAAGGAAAGAAGGAGAGGAAGAGAGAGAGAAAGTGAGAGAGGAAGAAAGAAAGTGAGACAGGAAGAAAGAAAGCAAGCAAGAGAGAAAGAAAGAAAGTGAGAGAGAGAAAGAAAGAAAGAAAGAATGAAAGGAAGAAAGAAAGAAAGTGAGACAGGAAGAAAGAAAGCGAGAGAGAAAGAAAGTGAGAGAGAGAAAGAAAGAAAGAAAGAGAGAAAGAAAAAAGAAAGAAAAAACTAAGAGAGAGAGAAAGAGAGAGTACACTGTCTTGTCCCTCTTAACTGAAACAGGGAGATGCAGCTTCAGCTGGTCACATGATACATCCCGGGGATGTCTAAGCGAGACGAATTGGTCAGTCGTGGCGCGGTCTGCCCATTTGTGTTTAATCATGAAATACAGTATCTTGAAACACCTATTTGTAGATTGTGAAATAAGCCATGTTAACCAGGATAAAAAAAAGTCTGTCCAATTTATATGAACACTTGACCAGGAGGCTACCGTTCAATTTGTGGAAGCTTGAGAAATTGGTCAGTTGTGCGCCATTTACCCGAAGAAAGTGTGTGCTACATATGGCTTTTTATTTCTTTCTTTATTTTTGTTATTTTTCTCTTTGCAATATAAGCCATAGATGGTCATTCAACGTGGAACAAGATATGTGTTATACACACACACACACACGTACACACACACATACACACACACACTGACACATATACAGATATACAGACTGACTATACATCTCAATTGAGGTCATTTGTTGCTTCATAACTTTTTGAGTCGCTCGCCCCCCCCCCCCCCCTCTCTCTCTCTCTCTCGCGCGCGCTCACGCCGCTGCCGCTGCAGTCCCATCATCATCACCTCGAGCACCTGCATTGCAGTTCTGCAGCACGAGCCCTCCCATCGCAACGCACATGTTGCACCCGCATCAATGCGACCACACACACACACACCAGTGTTTTTAAACTAGACACACATACTTGTGAATGCACGGTGCAATATGCACGGATATATTATCTACAGCAGCATTATAGCAGTACCGGTTTCTATCGCAAACCCTGCTAATACAGGTTTAAAACCTTTTAAACCCATCGTATCGTGTTATTAAATAAAGCAAGAGGGAAACACGCAGCTGGGTTCGGGGGATAGACCCTCAGTGCCGGTATATATTGTGAAGTTGGATCCTTCAATGCAACACCGTCTTTAACACAGACCACAGCTGCTTTCGACTTTCCGTAAAGGATGCATCAAAAAGATTAGCGCCTGTCCATCAATGTAGCCCATTGCTCCACAACGCGCTATATCGGTCCAGCCCTCTGGGATGAATCTGGTACAATATTATTCGGACAATCTGTCGATCCGCTCCCGAAGTGTGTGTCTCAGGGTGTGAAGAAGGAATTGGATGATCTTTCTTTCTCCTTCCTCATTCATAAATGATTTATTTATGCTATTTTAAGACCTCTGTACGCGGCTGGTTGCGTTTGAACCACGCGTTTTTATTGCGTTGTTCATACGTTGTCTTTCTAGACATTACAATGGTCTTTTTATATTGGTTTCCAGGACCCCCTTGTAAACGAAGCCTCGGTTTCAATGGGTAAATATCCTGGTTTCATACAGACAGACAGACAGGCTTAAATACATCTTACCTTTAACGGTGAATTTCAGCCTCGGCAGCTTCTCAGCGGCTCCTAGGACGCCGGCTAGCTGAAGAAAGGTCGATAAGACCATCAGATGTCTCATCTTTGCTTATGTTTTGTAAGTTGCCTTCCCAATTTTCCGCCCAAGGATGACGTTCTTTGAATACAGCGGCAGGCCGCCTTATCTGATGGGCCTCTGCAGTTGTGTTTCCTAATCGAGCTGAACCGGACCCTGCGATTTGGGTATCTCGCTCGTTTTCATGCCCCTTCTCTCTCTTTCTCTCTTACACCCGCTTTCTGCTTTATACCGACTCTGAGAAATTGAAACCGAGGCTCCACCTCGTGAGCGTGAGAGAAAAGAGAGAGAGGGGAGGGTGTGGGTGGGAGAGAGAGAGGGGAGGGTGTGGGTGGGAGAGAGGGGCGCCGGTATTGTAACGCTGCCCTGGGTTTGTTATTCATTTGAGAGTCTGCTAAATATTGATCACGCGGCGTGGGCACACCCCTGTCTCCTCTATTGAACGTGTTCTCCATTCACTGTGTTTTTTTGAGGGCGTTATTTCGCAAAACGCAGTTTGCACACCAGGCTTTAGTGCCCCGAGATACAGCCACTAAAGGAACCCATTACTCTTTTCGACGTATATTGGTCAGCATATGACATATTCAGAGAGAGTTCTGAGTTATTTTTATTGTCCTCGTTAACTCGTTAAAACAAATACGCATGCCCGCTACCGACAGCAGTATAATGGGCGTGGCTAACGTGGCAACCCCCTACGTCACTCCTCTCAGAAAACTTGAACACATAATCAACTACCCAGTACAGCATTATATTAAGTATATTACAGAAGAAAAACCATTTTATACTATAAGATAGAGGGAGAGGTCAATTATCCGATAATATTGTTTCAGCTTCCCTTGGGCACTTGTTCCACATGGCTGGGGAAGAGGGGAGAGGGGAGAGGGGAGAGGGGAGGGGAGGGGGCTCTCCTTAGCGATTTTCTTAGCTCCCCCCCCCCCCCCCCCCCCCTCTTACTTTAACCAATGGGTGATTCGAGAGTAAGTTTACCACTTCGATGACGTGGTGTGTTGATTTGGTAAACATTTCCTTTCTGATCACCCTGTGCACGAGGCTTATGCTTTTACAATACGATGCTGTTTTTGGTATAATGGCACACGTGTATTACTTCAGCATGATTCAAGAGATTAACTTATACCTCAATTAAATAAAATCTATTTTTCAACTATACGGCGTGCTAGCGAGTCGGTATTGAGCGGGCGCGTCTGCATGCGGTGACCGTGGAGCTCTCCGTGGTCCTGAAGGAGATTTGCCGGCTGTTTCATGTTCGGTAGACATTCTAGTGCGGTGCGTGCGTGTGCGTGTGCGTGTGCGTGTGTGTAAAAAGGGCCTTGAGAACGCTAAAGTGGAGGACTCTATGACATTTTAGCTGATGTAGGCGATGAAATCGCTGGGAAAGGGAAGCTCAGGGGACCCGTCAACCACTCACTCACACCACACCTGTCAATAATCCTGCATTCACTGACAGGCAGTCAGCGTTTCCCGTATGTCGGCAAATCAGGTTGGTGCCTCTCTGCAAGCTACGGGGACAAAAGTTTTGCAGCAACTAGAAGGAAGCCATAATAGCAGTACAAGATTTCATGTCCGATTTAAAAATGTCCAATTTTTAAATTTGTTGGTCAGTTTTTCGTTTATATGGAAAACTACAAAGCGGTGTGTAATTTCAATACGTTAACGTAGCGTTATTCAGCCCGTTTCATTTCACGACACCCGTTTCAATACAGCAGATGAAGCGGGAGACGCAGCGGGTTCAATTCAGACATTTTTTTTTAAGACAGACCCGCAGGCAGACAAAGGCTGATAATAGCGCATATCCTGAGAACTAATCCTAATGGGGTTAAATCCGCAGTCAGACGCGTTAATCTTTTCTGAGTTATTTTAGGTCACAGCATAAAAAAAAAACAAACAACACTAAAGGAACTGGGTAAATGGGATTTGCTTACTATAAAAACCTGCTGGTGCCTATAAATAATGTTGAGATGTGTCCAAGCGATCACTAGATCGATACTATAAGGAGATAACGCAATGGCTTCAATCTGAGACTGAAGAGAGGATTATAAACTAAATATAGGAAGCTGCTTTCTCCAACTACAATAGATTTTGCCCTGTAGTGATGTCTAATGTATATTTTTTTAAGTCCAAAAGAAAAGCATTATTTAATTATCATAATGATCAAATACTATAATAATAATAATAATAATAATAATAATAATAATAATAATGATGATGAGACACTCCAATAAAAGTATTTAACGCAAATTCTTTGAATCATTTGCAGGTAATTCTCTTTCTTATGAATTAATGGGTTATTATGAAATATACAGTGTGGAGTAGTGGTTAGGGCTCTGGACTCTTGACCGGAGGGTCGTGGGTTCAATCCCAGGTGGGGGACACTGCTGCTGTACCCTTGAGCAAGGTACTTTACCTAGATTGTTCCAGTAAAAACCCAACTGTATAAATGGGTAATTGTGTGTAAAAAATAATGTAATTGTATGTAACAATAATGTGATATCTTGTAACAGTTGGAAGTTGCCCTGGATAATGGATTTTCAGAGCCAGCAACAGTAAATTGATACTGTGTGAAATCAGAAAGGAGAACTCAGACAGCACTGGGTTTAAATATGGCTTTATAATTCATTCATTAAAACCGCCCCCCACTTCCCCCCCCCCCACAAAATATCTTTACACTAAACATTGTAGTAAAAAAGGTGCATTTACAGAGTCCTTTTTAAAAACTTTTTCAAAATAAAGCATTCTAATGTCAACCAATTATTATTATTATTAATAATAATAATAATAATAATAATAATAATAATAATAATAATAATAATAATAATAATAATAGCTTTGCTTATGTATAGGACCCTCACTGAGGGCATATTTGAACAAGTATTCGAACCTCCAACAGCCACTTCTTCGCTTCCATGAAGATTGTTTAGAAAATACTAAGTCCTTGAGAGGGGCAGCTGTTCGGAGTTTTATTGGGGGGGGCAGCTACAGGGGGGCAGCAAGTTGTTTCAGTGGGGGGGGGGCACATTATGAAAAAGGTCGCCCACATCCTATGAAAAAGTTTTGCATCACCTAGAATTTGGGGATTGAGATATCATTTCATCGGAACATAATTTAGATGTTTTATTTCACATCATGTAAATCAAATAAACTACAAAATAATATCGCAAAAGGAAGGAAGCCATGATAGCAGTACAGTTCAATTTCAAAATGTCAATTTTTTTGGTTTCTTTTTTGTTAAATATATGGGAAAACTAAACAAAAGCGGCTGGTGTGCGATTCAATATGTTAACGTAACGTTATTCAGCAGGTTTCATTCGACTGTATGAAGCAGAATGAGTTCATTCTATAGGGGGATGCTAAACTTTTGTCCAGAGCTATACACACGCTGTTGAAAATCAAGCTGGTATTAAAATCTGGACTGGGTGAAACTGCGATACAACAGGAGCTCCCATCCCTGATTATATATTAAACTGCCATCGGAAAAACTGGGAGGAACCAAGGGAATCAGCAAGGGTCTTTATTATTATTCATTATTAATTAGTTTAGCGGATGCTTTCATCCAAAGAGTATAAGGGGGAGAATGGTGCATCATCAACAACTGCTGCAGAGTCACTTCCAATGGGACCTCGTTTGTTTTACGTCTCATCCGAAGGACGGAGCGCAAGGAGGTGAAGTGACCTGCTCAGGGTCGCACGCAGTGAGTTGGTGGCTGAGTCGGGATTGAACTAGGAACCTCCTGGTATGAAGACCCCTTTCTTTAACCACTGGACCACCAAGCCTACCTTTAAGGTTAGCTAGTGAACTGGCTATGCTATTGAGTCCTTGGTTTCAGGCTTCAAAAGCCCTCCTCACATGAGCTTCATGGAGAACTTGGCCCCATCGCCCCCTTCCCCTCCCCCTCCTCCGCCCCCTCCCCCCCCGCCCCGTGGCACGAAGGCAATGGTGGTGTTGTGTTTAATCTTCCCCTTCCCACGGCTCCAGAAAAATATGAAGACGAAGCAGATGGCCACCGAGCTGAGGAAGGACAGGAAGCCCATGGTGGTGGCGATGACGAGGGTCTTGGCGTCGTAGGGGTAGGGGCGGGGCCCCGGAGAGGAAGAGGCGTTGAAGGGGGTCGGCTGCAGGTCCGAGAAGTACAGGGAGCTGCGGTTGCGTGCTGCCGATGACGACAGGGAGAATCCGCGCACCTGCAGGCTGACTGGCAGGCTGTCATTCCCGGCCGCGTTGCTCGCCACGCACTGGTAGATCCCGCCGTCCTGGACTTGAGCGTACCGGACCTCCAGGCTCCCGTCGAGAAGCACCCGGACCCTGCCGCTGGGGGTCAGGACTGCCTTCTGCGGGGTGAGCCAGGAGATCCTCGGGGCTGGATCCCCGTCTGCCCGGCAGGAGAACAGAACCGTGTTGCCTTCCTCAATTCGGACGTCCTGAGGCTTCCGGTCTAAGATCTGGGGCCTCCTGCAGCTGAATTGCCCCGGAAACTGAGATTCGGTGAAGTCCTTAAACTCCCTCCCGCGGGCCAACTCCGGGGAGGAGCAGGAGGGCTGGCGGCCGTCAAAGTTCAAACGCAGCCGCCTGCGGACCACCCAGAGCAGCCGGCAATCGCAAGCCAGGGGGTTCCCGTCCAGCCTGAGGGTCTCCAGGTTGCCCACCGAGTGGAAGACCCCCTCTTCCAGGGTGGGCAGCAGGTTCGAGGAGACGTTGAGCAGCCGGAAGTAGGTCAAGCCCCGAAAAGCCCCCGGCTCGACGGTTAGCAGCTTGCCGCCGGCCAAGTGGAACTCCTGCAGCCTGAGGAGGTCTCCTAACAGGTGGCCCTGCACCACAGAGATGGGGTTGTGGGAGAGGTCGAGGTAGCGGAGGTAGACCAAATGTCGGAGAGGCAGGTAGGGGACGGAGCTCAGGTTGCATCCGGTGATGGACAGCGAGGTGAGGTTGAGCCCCAGGAGGCTGTTCCCTGCCAGGGTGCCCAGCGAGGGGCACTGCCTGATCTCCAGGCTCCTGAGGCGCTGCAGCCTCCTGAACGAAAGGTCCTGGAGCCCGCCAACGTTGCCAAGCCGTCGGAGGCTCAGCAGGAGCAGCCCGTGGAGCTGAGAAAGGGCCTCCGCGGGGATGGAGGTGAGGTTGCACTTGTCCAGGGTCAGCTCCTGGAGGTTGTGGAGGCCGGAGAAGGCCCGGTGGGAGAGGAAGACCAGGTCGTTCTCTCCGGCCTCCAGCTGCCGCAGGTTCGAGAGCTCCCTGAAGGTGTGGTCGACGAACACCAGGATCTGGTTCTCGCGGAGGTCCAGGACCCTGAGGCTCTGGAGGCCGGAGAACAAGCCCACCGGGAGGATCTTGAGCCGGTTGCCGCGGAGACGGAGGGTGCGGAGGCTGGGCAGGTTGCGGAAAGAGCCGGGTTCCACAGCGGAGATTATGTTCTCGCTCAGGTCGAGCCCCAGGAGCCGGGGCAGGTTGGAGAACTCCTCCGAGCTGAGGCTCTTCAGCCGGTTCCTGCTCAGGTCCAGGAGCTCCGCGTCGGAGGGGATGTTCTCCGGGACGGAGGTCAGGCGTCTGCGGGCGCACGACACCGTCCGCTTGCCGGAGGAACACTCGCATTTTGGGGGGCAGGACAGGAGGGAACCCCCCAGAGCCACGGCCAGACCCCCCAGGAGAAGAAGCAGCCAGACCCCCCGCCGCCTGCGACCATCGCCCCCGATCATCTTGCCTCCTGCCTGGGGAGACAAACAGGAAAAACTTACAGCTCCGGCCAAAAGTTTTGCCTCACCCTATAAAATGAACACCTATCGCACGAAACCTGCTGAATAATGTTGCATTAACATATTGAATTACATTCCACCGCTTTGTAGTTTTCCCATAAACATAATGTAAAAAAAAGTGGCATTAATTAATAATAAATGATACATGATTAATTAATAATAATTTAATAATAATATTAGAAAGTGGATGGCACCATCTAGTGCACAGCTAGTGTATTGCCGGCTATACACAATTATTTCCAATAACGCAGGAGGGAGAAAGTTACCGCCAGGGTCTCATAACCAGGTTTGTTCAGATCAGACTTGCTCCAGATTGTAGTTTTTAGGATTCTCCCGGCCACTGAATTGCATCTCCAAGGGGAACACACCTAAAATAAATAAAACACAAAAATATATCACTGTACAGCTCGGGACAAAAGTTTTACATCACCTACAATTTCAGGATTGAGACATAAAAAAAAAAATTAAAAATTAATATACTGTACATATATATATATATACACTGTATATATGAACATAATTTAGATCTCTTATTTCACACCATTAAACTGCAAAATGATATCGCAAAAAAAATCTACCACAAGGAAGCCATATATTTCATGTTAGCTTTCAAAATGTCGCTTTTTTCAATGTCAGTTTTTCGTTAAGCATATTGGAAAATTCACACTCCCTCTCCCTCTCCCTCCCTCTCCCTCCCTCTATCTCTCTCTCTCTCTCCCTCCCTATCTCTCTCTTCCTCTCTCTCTCTCTTGCTCTCTCCCTCTCCCCCTTCCCCCCTCTCTCCATCTCCCTCTCCCTCTCCCTCCCTCTATCTCTCCCTCTCCCTCTCCCTCTCCCTCTCCCTCTCTCCCTCTCCCTCCCTCTATCTCTCTCTCTCCCTCCCTCTCTCTCTCCCTATCTCTCTCTCTTCCTCTCTCTCTCTTGCTCTCTCCCACTCCCCCCTCCCCTCTCTCTCTCCCTCTCTCTCCCTCCCTCTCTCTCTCCCTATCTCTCTCTCTTCCTCTCTCTCCCTCTACCTCTCCCCCTCTCTCTGTGTAAAAAAGTGCTTCCTTCCTTCTGTTCTAAACTCAGCTTCCCCTCAAAATGATTAGCAGAGGATCTGAAGCTCTTCTCCTCCTCCTCTTCCCTCTCTCTGCGGTTTTGAATGCCGGAGATTTACAAGGGATATCATTGCCGGCCGCAGCGTTCCACTTGCAGGGATTAACAGAGCTGTAAATTCTGACTGATGTTCTACTTAAGAAAAGTGCTTTGTTAATGGCTGGGCTGCATTCCTGATTGAGTGGCTGTGTCACCTTGGCTGTATGTCAATTTTTGTGTTTGTTTTTTACATACAGTGATGCAGTATCTATACCACAGGTGCTAGGTCTGTAAAAATACACACATACACCAGCGTGCACATGTATTAGAACAGCCCATTGCTTCTGTAGTAAAACGCAGGAGGCTTTTTAGAAGTGGTTTAAGACGCCTGATTAAAGCACAGAGCGGTCTGACATTTTCACACACGAGTGTGTTTCTATATCCCTGATTCCTGAGCGGAGATTGAAATTCTCACACCCAGAGGTGTTTTCATGCAGGCGGGTATTTAAAGGATATCAATGACACATCTGGAGGTGTTCTGATACAATTGCACGCTTCTGTATTATAAACTCCATATCGAAAGTCTGTTCTAACAATCTAAGCAGATTTTCAGGCAGAACCCGTGCGTGGGACAAGAGAAAAGGGCGATCCATCAAAAAATGAAGTCTGCGTTGTCTTGTTTTTTTTTAAAAAAAACAAACATCTTTTGGAGCATTTTCTACTATATTTAGCATCCCTGCTGTTAGGGTTACTAAGAAACAGACGAACCCCCCCCCAAGGAGACTTGAAGACAGAGATACATCAATGAGCGA
>NC_081220.1:13665773-13668273 GCF_902713425.1 Acipenser ruthenus
GTTCAGAATACCGCTGCTAGAATTCTGACTAAAACCAGGAAAAGTGAACATATTACCCCTGTTTTGGCCTCTTTACACTGGCTCCCTGTGCAGTATAGAATTGATTTTAAGATTTTGCTGTTAACTTACAAGGCCCTGAATGGATTAACACCTAGTTATTTGCAGGAGTTACTGACCCCGTATCTTCCAAACCGCACTCTGAGATCACAGGATGTGGGGCTGCTGGTTATTCCTAGGGTCAACAGAAGCAACACGGGAGGCAGGGCTTTTTCTTGTAGAGCTCCTGAATTATGGAATGCTCTGCCTTCGTTTGTCAGGGAAGCTGGGACCATTACAGTTTTCAAGTCAAGACTAAAAACGCACTTTTATAAAATGGCTTTCTTGTCTTAGTGGGTTTTAATAAAACTTAAAGATTGCTGCTTTTGTATTACGTGTATACTGTTATTTAAATCTGTTATTTACATGGTCTGATTATAACAGTTGTATTTCTGCTATGTATTGTACAGTGCTTTGCAATACCTTTGTATAAAAAGTGCTATATAAATGCAATAAATAAATATTAAGTAAATAAATAGTGGTTGGTTGAATTTGAGTGGAGTAACAGCTGAATAACTCATTTCTATTATTATTATTATTATTATTATTATTATTATTATTATTATTATTTATTTCTTAGCAGACGCCCTTATCCAGGGCGACTTACAGTCGTAAACAAAAATACATTTCAAGAATCACAGTACAAGTAATAATACAATTAAGAGCAAGATCAATATTAGTAAGATAACAGAAACAAACTGTAGTCGCGTAGCCTCTGAGCTGCTAGAGTAGAAATAGCAGGCATAGAGGCGACACAGACAGAGAAGCTCCCAGTACCTCCAGATCATCTGGACCATCGCTGTCTCATCTGAGGCCGTCTCTCCTGGGGTTCAGGACATCTCATCAAACGCCTCTGTCTGTTAATACCAGCGGCACGCGTTGTATCTAGACAATACCGTTCCATGCAGAATGCAACGTTGGGTGTTTGGAACTGATAAACGGACGTTAAGATTTGAAACGTGGTCTGGTCTCATCCTTATACGAAACAAAAGCAGTTAATTCCATGTCTAACTTCATTCTTAAATGTAAGTGTAAAACTTACAGCATAGATCATTCGATTGACCATCCGATATACCAATCCCATATCCCTGCACAGTGAATCATGTCTAATTAAAAAGAGAGGGGGAGGAAGGGGGAGAGTCCATCGTCCTGCATGTTTGCAAAAGACAGATTGCAACAAACCGCAACTTGTAACTTGATTCACAGACAAATTAATAGCATGAGATGTTGCCTGGATCGTGTATCTTGCTGAGACAGGTGCGCTGTAATAAAATACACGTGAACTCTGCTCAGTCCTAATGAAATTCACAGTTCTGCCCCCGGGGCAGATTACATTATCTGTGTGGCGGTTCCATACTGTAGTGGAAAAACCCGACTTGCAGTTTACAATAGGAGAGTTCAAATCACGGACGGCTAGTTCAAGGGAGTTGGCAAAGTTGACCCTACCCAACACTCTTTAACCACAGCACAGAAACCAGGACCGGACGGCACAGTTGGACACTAAGCGGAGATAGACTTAGGACAGAGGTTAGAAGATATAATATTTGCACAGAGAGTGGTGAGGGTACAGAATGTAGCTGAATCACTTAGACCCCACCCCCCTCACCCACTCAGGTTCAGATCCCAGACTGAGATAAAAAAAAAAAAAAACTATGACAAATCATTCATAAAGGTCAGCAGTGTGGAGTAGTGGTTAGGGCTCTGGGCTCTTGACCGGAGGGTCGTGGGTTCAATCCCAGGTGGGGGGGGGGGACACTGCTGCTGTACCCTTGAGCAAGGTACTTTACCTAGATTGCTCCAGTAAAAAAAACAACTGTATAAATGGATAATTGTATGTAAAAATAATGTGTAAAAAAATAATGTAATTGTATGTAAAAATAATGTGATATCTTGTAACAATTGTAAGTCGCCCTGGATAAGGGCGTCTGCTAAGAAATAAATAATAATAAATAATTGCATGATCTGACCCCAACCTATCAGCCCGACCTAATTGCCCCTCATTCTCCAAAGCACACGTTGCGCTCGTCTAGCGCAGGAATGCAACAGGTCCCTAGAGCTAATTTCAAAACATTCGGCTCAAGAGCTTTCTGCTGTTATGCCCCCAAAGCCTGGAATGCCCTCCCAGACGCAATCCGACAAGCAGACTCAACACTTTCTGTTGGTCGGTTACTGAAAACCCATCTGTTCAGAGCTGCCTTTAACTGTTAGAACTGTCCTTGTGTTCTTTCTATGTGAAGCGCTCTGCGATGTGAACACATGAAGGGCGCTATATCAATGCAAGATAGATAGATAGATAGATAGATAGATAGATAGATAGATATTTTGACACTTTTCCCAGATTTTCCGTTCCAGCGTTTTGATTTCATATGCACAACAAATCAAAACTACAAAAGCAATGAGGTGT
>NC_081220.1:13673273-13700773 GCF_902713425.1 Acipenser ruthenus
ACGTAAAACAAACGAGCTCCTATTGGAAGTGACTCTGCAGCAGCAGCAGCAGCAGCAGTTGCTGATGATGCATAGTTCACCCCCCTATACTCTTTGGATAAAAGCATCTGCTAAATGACTAATTAATCATTAATAATAATAAAGAACTCATTTCGCTTCGTAAAGTCGAATTAAATAATGGGTACCAAACAGCTGTAATTATCATACCTGTACCATCAAGCAGTTAAAAGGATATTCATACACATTTTTAATGACAGTACACATCCTCTCCATTCTTCATTTCAATTACTTCCATCAGATCGACAATTCAAAGCTCCTCTTGCACGGAAAAAATGTTACAAAAAAATGATTTATTGCAATGAGCTGCAGCTGTTTATGGCAGCATGGAGTATTGATTGATTATCGGTTGTTATTGATGCTGTGTGTTGTATTGATTGTATTGTATTGATGCTGTGTGTTGTATTGATTGTATTGTATTGATGCTGTGTGTTGTATTGATTGTATTGTATTGATGCTGTGTGTTGTATTGTATTGTATTGATGCTGTGTGTTGTATTGATTGTATTGTATTGTATGATGCTGTGTGTTGTATTGATTGTATTGTATTGATGCTGTGTGTTGTATTGATTGTATTGTATTGATGCTGTGTGTTGTATTGATTGTATTGTATTGATGCTGTGTGTTGTATTGATTGCATTGTATTGATGCTGTGTGTTGTATTGATTGTATTGTATTGATGCTGTGTGTTGTATTGATTGTATTGTATTGATGCTGTGTGTTGTATTGATTGTATTTTATTGATGCAGTGTGTTGTATTGATTGTATTGTATTGATGCAGTGTGTGCTCAGCCATGTACTGAGTCACGGTGTAAGCTAAAGACAGTTTTCCATTTTATGCTCTATTTAATGGACAATAAAGGTTTTTTTTATTTATTTTTTATTTGAAACCTGCTGAATAATGTTACGTTAACATATTGAATTACACACCAGCATTTGGTGTAGTTTTCCCCATGCTTAACAGAAAATCTGACAAAAATGTGACATTTCGAAATCAAATATGAAATACAACTGTACTGCTGTTATGGCTTCTTCTGATATTATTGAAATTATGTTCATGTAGTTTTATGATGATGATGATGATGATGATGATGATGATGATGTCTCAGTTGTAATATTGGAGGTGATGCTGAGCTGTTGTCCATGTCTGTACACATCCCTGCTGTCCAGAGTATGTGTTACACAGTGACCACGGGATGCCCAGGGTCACTGACGCAAGCCCCCAGGAGGGAAGTGGAGCCACAGGGGGCTGAGTAACACTGGAAAAACTGTGAGCCATGAGACACGATGTGAGAGTGAGTGCAGCACAGAGAGCATGCAATTAATACACAATTAATACACACACACACACTGAGACACGTACGCGCACACACACACTGAGACACACATACACTGAGACACACACACATATATAACAGACACACACACTGAGACACACACACATATATATAACACACACACATTGAGACACACACACAAACACACACACACATATATACACACACACATATATAACACACACACACTGAGACACACACATATAACACACACACACTGAGACACACACATATAACACACACACACACACATATACACACACACACACACACATATATGTATCAGTTTTAAATACATTCTATTTAATGTATTTAAAACTGATACATATATGTGTGTGTGTGTGTGTGTGTATAGTGCAGTGTGGAGTAGTGGTTAGGGCTCTGGACTCTTGACCGGAGGGTTGTGGGTTCAATCCCCAGTGGGGGACACTGCTGTTGTACCCTTGAGCAAGGTACTTTACCTAGATTGCTCCAGTAAAAACCAAACTGTATAAATGGGTAATTGTATGTAAAAATAATGTGATATCTGTATAATGTGAAATAATGTATAATGTGATATCTTGTAACAATTGTAAGTCGCCCTGGATAAGGGCGTCTGCTAAGAAATAAATAATAATAATAATAATATTTCAACATCCTTTACATTGTTTAAAGTTATTAATATCCTCATTAAATTGAATAATATCCAATGTTTTGATTCAAACACAGGCTCCCTTGAGAAAGATATGCACAACATATCGAAACGGTGGGCAGCTGGCTCTTTGAGCCCGATCAAACTGACGCCAGAATTAAAGTTTTGAAAATTAGGGAGAGTCTGCGCTTAATGAGCGCGACTTGAGAAGCCCTGTTATATTATACGATCTCAGTAAAGGACGCATATCATGCACGTACATAAGATGCTGCTAACGTTGTTGCAGAACACAATAATACAGTCAAACTATCTCTGAGCAGACACGCAGAGGTGAAGCAGGGTGATTCGCTCCAGGAGGTGTGAGAATTCACAACACAAAACTCCACGATGAAATAGAGCCCGACGCTTGATCAGGAGGTTACATATTTTACCCCCTGCCTGGGAGTGAAAAAACAGGCTGTAGCAACTCTGAGGCAGTCAAAATAGCTGTACGTAATAACACAATATATATATTTGAAGAGAATTGTGAGGGTCTGGAACCAACTCCCCGGTAATGTTGTAGAAGCTGACACCCTGTCAACTTGCTAAACGCACTGTTACAGTTTTGTATAAAAATGCGAATTCAAAATAACCGATTCCCCGGGACGCCTGCTAACCTACACTTCAGTCATGTGCAGCGCGAAGATTTTTTTTCCAAGTTAATCGGTTCCATCTGGATTCGGGGCTTACCAAAAACAAAAATGTTCCTCTCCTCTCCTCCCCTCCCCTCCCCTCCTCCCTAGCCTTCAGGATCACTTCCTGAAACTCGCCGTCCTTATATAGAGGTTAAAATTCGAGAAGAGAACCAGACAAAGAAATTCATTCAACAGCTTCAACCTCACCTTACCGGCTAGGTAAAGTATCGGAATTTATATGCGTATAGTCTTTCTCTCCTTATAGAAGTTTACTCCGCATTCTCGTACATTTACACCGTACCTTTCTACCCATAATGTTCCCATGGTAACACTGCGCATTTGCCATAGTTTACCCTGTTTTGACATCTTTTTGGATACGTTTGTGTGTGCGTTTCTATATTTCTGTGGTGTTTGCAATGCTTGCCTAAGCTTTACTATGCTTTCACTGTGCTTTATTATACTTTGCTGTGCTTTTACTGAGGGAAGCGTTATCTCGTCTTTTTGTCTCGTAAATCTGAATTTACTTGTGTTTTTCTGATCATTTTTAAAATGTATTTATTTTTGAAAAATAATTCCAGCGCTATAATATATACTATAGTTGTACCATGTTAAGTTTCATGTCTGTGAATCTGTTTAATTTATTTTTTTTCAAAGTTAAGGCAGAACAACACCTCGAACTCCAGAGTTCACACAAAACTGTTTTAACATTTCTAAAAATATATATATAATTAAAATTGTAACCCATAACTTCTCGGCTACTCTGTCCTGTAAGCGATAAGCGGACATCTGGAATTGAAAGCGAAAGAGTTCTAAAATAACACTTGTTTTGATTTTTTTAATCTCTTAAGAACTGTCCTTTGCGCAAACCAAACTCAAAAAGCGACACGTCGCAAGAAAAGAAAAAAAAACAGGAACGTGAATTGTTATTTTTTGCCGTTTGCTCTGGTTTTAAAATGCTGCAGGAATACTTTCCAGGAAGGCTCTGCTTTTCGCTTCCTCTTTTATTTAACCCATCGAGGGATGCTGGGCTGTGAACAGTTCAGAAACTCGCGTGGGTTCAGCGGCCAAGTACGTCTCTCTGTACTGAAGCTGTACTATGCGCGAAAATAGGACATTAATTAGCAAGTGTCCATTTTTCTTTTTAAAAAACTGTTTTAGGATTAAGGACGAGGGACAGCATTTGTGTTTCCTGACCTAATGTATTGAACTTTATTATTTGTTTATTTAGCAGACGCCTTTATCCAAGGTGGCTTACAGGTGTTATGGGGCAATACAAGGTTACCGTGTAAAAATATTTTTTAATCCAGTGCATTTTACAGCGAGACCGATAATCCTACTAGACTACAATACGAGGTAAGAAGTCATGATACATGTGCTCGTGTGCTTGTGGGTCAGGGTTTGCCAGATTTCTGACAGAAAAATAGCGACCTCGTTCTTCGAAACAAGCCCAAAACAAGCCCATGTTAGAGTATGGGCGTTTATGCAAATCACAACCCGCGACTCTCAACAAAACAAGCCCAATCCTGTTTATTATAAGCGGACTTGGCAACTCTGTTCTGGGCTCCGTGACACCGGATGGCTTTTATACTGTAAGAAAAACTCCCAATCCAAAAGCTATCTTCTTAAAAGCGTGTGGTCTGTAGCGTTTGGGTAACTGCATAGCAAATCCGAATCAACGATGAACAGTAATAAAGAAACGATTTGAAAGCCTTGTGGAAATAAAATATATTTCAACCTGTTGGGAAAATATGTTGACGTCTGTTTCAGTATAGTGGAAAATATATGAAATATATTTACCGCGTGTATATTCTTCCAAATATATTTTCAGTTGTGTAAAATCATATTAGAAATACATGTATATAAGTATACTTCACAATATAATGTATTTCGTTTTAAGCGTGGCTCACACCTTCTTTATTTCCCAGAATCATGTGGTACGGAACTCTGCTGGTGCTGGTCGCCATGGCGATGCCCGTGTCTGCCCAGGATTGGTCCCTGGACTCAGAGTGGGAGGAGTGGAAGCAGACCTATAGGAAGCAGTACAACGGCATGGTAGGGGCGTGTCTTACTGAACACGCGTTGCTCCATCCAATCGGCGTTCAGAGCGACAGTAAAATGTGTAGTGCTGGCAGAAGCTTGGGCGACTCTTGTTCAAATATTCTATAAAGTGTTTCCCTAGCTTTGAATTAGCTGGCACACAAAAGTGCAATATGTGGTGGCAGTGTGGAGTAGTGGTTAGGGCTCTGGATTCTTGACCGGAGGGTCGTGGGTTCAATCCCAGGTGGGGGACACTGCTGCTGTACCCTTGAGCAAGGTACTTTACCTAGATTGCTTCAGTAAAAACCCAACTGTATAAATGGGGGATTGCAGCTAGCTCATTGCACTAGCTTGTAGTATCGCTCATATCTCCCATAACCCATTGCTGCTCCCGAATGTCTAAGCGTGCCACTGACTGTGCCATGTTGTCAACACGCAGAACGAAGAGGTGATCCGCCGGTCCGTCTGGGAGAAGAACATGAAGCTGATCGCAGCCCACAACCAGGAATACGAACTGGGAATGCACTCCTACGAACTGGGAATGAACCAGCTGGGAGACATGGTAACAACCCACCCCACCCAACTTAACCTACCCTTCCAATGCTGCAGGTGACCTGCAGTGTCTCTGAAGACTGTGTCCTGGGGGGGTGTCTCCCAGTCATGAGGCTTAAAACCAAGGTGCTGTTGTAAGGGGCGGCAGCAGTTGTTGATGATGCATAGTTCACCCTCTGGTCTCTGTAAGTCGCTTTGGATAAAAGTGTCTGCTAAATGCCCCATTAATAATAATATTAATAACAGAGGCTAGATCAGCCAATGTGACTTTATAGCAGAGCCAGCTGCTGCTTTGTATTGTATTGTGTGGTTGGCAATACACCAGCTGTGCACTAGATGGCGCTGTCGCTCACCAATATAAAATATATATATATATAAAGTCTATGGCAGGCAAGCGGAACAGTGGAGCGGTTCCGGAACTCAAAGCCCCTTCGATACAGACTCCTCAAAAAGATCAAACATAAAACTGGAACAAGAGTCATTCAGAAAGATTTTAAACGCCGTTAAACGGTAACAGACGGTTAAGAATACGAAGAAAATGGTTCAAGGGATACTTTGTCATTTTATTTGGAGCCTTTTTCAAACTGGCATCTCCCTGTTCATTTAATTTTTCTCTTTAACTATATTGTTATGATAACTGACTCTGATTTCATTTTCTATGCATTGAGCTTCACAGCTGGCTTGAAATTTCACTTCTCTGATTACAGGAAACGCGTCTCACTTACTCGACTGTCCTCAAAGCAGGACGCGGAAGTTCGTAGCCAAAACGAAGGATTGACACTTTTCTTTCAGTGTAGAAATACTGATTTAAAATCTGATGACTTGAATACAGCTTGGGCATTTTCAAAATGGATTTGGCACTGAATGGGCTAATCTGATTTCATGCAGTCTGGAGCCTGAGATCTTAAAAAAAGTTATTTAAAAACCCTTCATAAAGGTACGCTCGCAGTCTGATTAGATGGGCTGGTTTGATGTCATGCAGCATTGATGCGTGATAATTACCGTCAGGACACAGTCAACAGAAAACTGAGGATCCGTGTGGTGATGGATAGGGGATAAGCATAACGACCTGCTTTGAAATTGGTTAAGGTCGTTTTTATTGCTGTTTGCATCCATTATTTGTCATCCTGCATTCCTGCCTTTGATAGACCACGGAGGAGGTGGCTGAGAAGATGACTGGCCTTCAGATGCCGCTCTCCAGAGACCCCGACAACACCTTCATCCCCGACCCCAACATGGAGCTCCCCAAGTCAGTGGATTACAGAAAGAAGGGCTACGTCACTCCAGTACGCAACCAGGTAACCAGCACTTCCTGTCGGAGGAATCCCCGCCCACCAGACCCGAGCTCTTTCTTTCACCCCGCTTTCTTCACGCTTCACCACTAGAGGGCGATATAAGAATATATATAAGGGATGGAAATAAGACTCCTGTTGCATCATCCTGGTTTTTACTAGGAGTTTAAAAATAAGACGCACCTGAGCTTGTTAACTAGCCACGCTGCGGCTTATCGAGTTTGTAGTAAAACTTGGATTGGGTGAACTTGCTCTGCAATAGGAGTCTTATTAGAAACCGGCTTCCAGCACAATTTAGAGCTGATTTAAGATTTGCTTACCTATAAGACGTTACACAGTCTTGCTAGGTTCCATCTCACAGAATATACTCATCTCCATACATCCCTGGCTGTGCATTACACTCACAGGAGGCCAGCATTTATTTATTATTCACATATTTATTTATTTATGTGTTTCTTTATTTTAATTTACAAAAATGATGCTATAATTGCCTATAAGCTTGCCTGTAAGCTGCCCAGAGCTGCGTTGTCCTCCGACGCTGTAGCTCTGGGTTGGCTGCATGGTGAGTCTGCAGCGTGTAAAGAAGCGTGGGTTCGTCTTCGCTCCTCCCGAGTCAGCGCGGGGGTGTTAGCGGTGGGCTGACCCTAAAAATAATTGGACATTATTAAATTAGGGAGAAAACAATAAAAATAATTAGCGACCACTACATTTAAAAAACAAAATCACTTAAAGGCAGCGTTGGTGTAAATTAATTAATTGAACCCCCTGATGTGGGGGAACTCAAGCTGGGGGCCCCCCAGGGGTTCCCCGGGCCCCAGCTTGAGAACCCCCTGCTCTAGAAAACCTCTCAATGCTCCCGCTTGCTTCTGATGCGTCGAGCAGTGTGTGTAATGCTGTGCTCACTCCCAACAGGGTTCCTGTGGCTCCTGCTGGGCGTTCAGCTCTGTGGGGGCCCTTGAGGGCCAGCTCAAGAAGACCACGGGCCAGCTGGTCGAGCTCAGCCCCCAGAACCTGGTGGACTGTACCACCGACAATGACGGCTGTGGGGGGGGCTACATGACCAACGCATTCAAATACGTCCAGGGGAATAATGGCATCGATTCGGAAGAGGCGTACCCCTACACCGGAGAGGTGAGCTCTTCCAAAGTGTAGAATTAAGAACATTAGCGCAGCGATTTCAAGCAAATCCTTTTTTTTATGGTGCATGCTATAGGTTTAGAGACCGCCTGTGTATGTGGGTAATATTAGCAGAAGAGGCTGAAAGTAAGGGTCTGTTTGTGGGCTGTGAGCAGAGGTGCAGTCCTAAATCCGAAGAGTGCCAGAACACCACTAAAATATTGATTTTCTTAAATGAGAATTATGATACGGGCTCACAGTTTATTGGTTTACATCTAGTGACACTTTTAACGGGAAATGCATTAAATCAGAGGAGGCTGTGTGGTCCAGTGTTTAAAGAAAAGGGCTTGTAACCAGGAGGTCCCCGGTTCAAATCCCACCTCAGCCACTGACTCATTGTGTGACCCTGAGCAAGTCACTTGACCTCCTTGTGCTCCGTCTTTCGGGTGAGATGTAATTGTAAGTGACTCTGCAGCTGATGCATAGTTCACACACCCAAGTCTCTGTAAGTCGCCTTGGATAAAGGCGTCTGCTAAATAAACAAATAATAATAATAATTGACCCCGTGCACCACAGACGAGCACCTTAACCACTGTGCAAAAGTGCCAGGCTCATCTTAATTCGCCGACAGGAGACAGGAGCTGTAACGGCAGAGCGTCCCACAACCCTGCCCCCTTACACTGATCGTGAGCGGGCTAGAATTCATGTTAACGAGCTCAGTGGCAGCTCTGTTTAGATCCATTAAGATGAAGTGAACTGGACAGCAAGAACAGATAAAGGCCGTTTAACCCCTTCAAGGCTCATCCCTCGTTAGCACCAGTCTCCCTTTCTGGCGGATTTTAAAGCAGAGAATCTAGTTTTTGAAATGTTCCCAGTGTTTTAGATCCTGCTAGGTCACTGCCTGGTTGGCTATTCCGTGCATTTATAACTCTCTATCTGTGTAAAAAAACTGTTTGAAACTCTACCTCGGCTTCCATTTCATACCTTCTTGTTCTTCTCTCTCTGCTAAATTTGAAGTCGCGTCTCGGGTTGACTTTATCGAGACCGTTTCTGGTTTTAAAGACTCATCAAGTCCCCTCTTTCCCTTCTTTTTTCCAGGCTGTAATTATTTGAACCTGTCCTCATCGCTCATGTCATTAGTCCTAGTTGCCCTTCTCTGTGCCTTCGAGGGCAGTGATGTCATCGTTAATGCCTTTGTCTCGGTGTCGCCCCCTATTTGCAGCAGGGGGAGTGCATCTACAACAAGACCGGCCAGGCTGCCACGTGCAAAGGCTTCAAGGAGATCCCAGAGGGCAACGAGCGGGCACTGCAGTCAGCCGTGGCCAAGGTGGGGCCCGTGTCCGTGGGCATTGATGCCACTCTCTACTCCTTCCAGTTCTACAAGAGAGGTGAGGCTGGGAGTGGGCTGCATTTTCAGTCATCAAGATAATCACCACCAAATGTTCCAGACTTTGTAAGAAAGTGGCTATGAAAAGGACGATACCCCTGCAGATTTTGTTTAGCTGGTACATCCTGCGGTTACCCTATTCAGCCACCAGAGGGTGCCATTGTCACAAACGCCAATCCAAGCCCTGTTGTTGTGGAATGTATCAGTGAGATGTATGGCTAACGATGCAGACCTAAATCTGAAGCTATTGGAAATGCAGATTTTCCACTTCTAGTAACACCTGTAACAGGTAATACATGTATCTCATTTCTACAAGCATTTCCACACAGCGTTGTTCTCCATCTCGTCAGAATGCTTTATAGTGTGTGTGCGTGCGTGTGTGTGTGTGTGCGTGCGTGCGTGCGTGCGTGCGTGCGTGCGTGCGTGCGTGTGTGCGTGTGTGTGTGTGTCAGTGGCTTCGTTTGTCTTTGTGTTCACAGTCCTAGTCGATGCCCTGTTGCTGTCGTCTTCGTCTGCATTTTTTAACCTTCTTAAAGATAACAGAAATTCCTAATACTCCTTCCATTGCATCAAGAGGACTGACGGACTGACTCAGAGAGTCGTGCGGGAGATGGGAGTCATGTGACTTCGCCTGCCTGTTCCGTGTGTTCTAGCTCCACTACACGCCTGTGTTATAGCATGTTCATTTGGGATACTCTGCTCTGTTCCAGGCGTCTACTATGACCCTGCTTGCAACAAAGATGACATCAACCACGCTGTCCTGGCTGTGGGGTACGGATCCTACAAAGGGAAGAAATACTGGATTATCAAGAACAGGTACATTTCCTCCAACACAGCAGAACCTCAGAGCTGCTATTATTATTGTTATTATTATTATTATTATTATTATTATTATTATTATTATTATTATTAGTTTATTTAGCAGACTCCTTTATCCAAGGCTTCTTACAGAGACTAGGGTGTGTGAACTATGCATCAGCTGCAGAGTCACTTACAATTACGTCTCACCCGAAAGACGGAGCACAAGGAGGCTAACAGCAAACTTTGATGTCATTTCTGCTGCCGGTGAAATTGTCCCCTGCCTTTTTGGGGCCCCCTGTCCTGTCGGTAACCAATCAGCTGCTTCCCTTAATGACTGAAGCGCTTTGCAGCCAATGAGCAGACGCTGCTGGGAGATCTCTCAGTTGAATGCGCGTTTCATTTTGTACTTTTGTTTTTTTCTCTCCCGCAGCTGGAGTGAAGACTGGGGGAACAAAGGCTATATCCTGATGGCAAGAAACCGGAATAACATGTGTGGCATCGCAAACCTGGCCAGCTACCCCATTATGTGAAGAGGGAGAGGAGAGGGGGAGGGAGAGGAGAGAGGGGAGAGGAAAGATGAGAGGAGAGGGGGAGGGAGAGGAGGAGAGGAGAGAGGAGGAGAGGGGAGGGGCAGGGAGAGGAGAGGAGGGGAGAGAGGGGTTAGGGAGAGGAGGGGAGAGGGGAGGAGGAGAGGGGAGGAGGAGAGAGGAGAAAAGGGGAGAGGAGAAGAGGATAGGAGAGGAGATGAGAGGAGGGGAGAGGGGAGAGGAGAGGAGAGAAGGAGAGGAGAGGGGCAGAGAGAGGAGAGGGGGGGGGAGAGGAGGAGAGGGGAGAGGAGGGGAGAGGGGCAGGGGGAGGAGAGGAGAGGAGGGGAGAGAAAGGGAGACCATAGGAACTATTTTTAAGTGTTTAAAATGGTAAATATTGCATGCGGAGGAATTTTCTGTTGTGCAGTTCTGCATAGGAATGTATAGAGACAGTATCCCATTTGAAACACGCACTGTAGTACAGGACAGGGTATTGAAATTCTCAATGCATTCATCTTAAGGTAGATTTCGAATCATATTCATAAGCGAAACTGCACTTTCATTTTATTTTTTACCATGACCATCTTTTATAAAAAAAAAAAATGCTGGCTGCACTGAAAAATACCTTGTGATCAATATTCATGCTTCGAGTATATAGACTATACGACAACAAGCGTGAACCACAACCCAATGACAAACTGGAAATGAATCAGAGAGGTTTCTATTGAAATAAAAAATCAATGAGAAATATTTGATGTGTGTTGATTATTATTATTATTATTATTATTATTATTATTATTATTATTATTATTATTATTATTCATTTAGATATTGATAAAATGCTATAACAAAGAAAAAAAAAACTGTGAGCAGAATATAATTCCATTATGAATATATTGAAGACATTAATCATGTTGTTCAATACTATTATTAGTTTATTTAGCAGACACCTTTATCCAAGGTGACTTACAGAGACTAGGGTGTGTGAACTATGCATCAGCTGCAGAGTCACTTACAATTACGTCTCACCCGAAAGACGGAGCACAAGGAGGTTAAGTGACTTGCTCAGGGTCACACAATGAGTCAGTGGCTGAGGTGGGATTTGAACCGGGGACCTCCTGGTTACAAGCCCTTTTCTTTAACCACTGGACCACACAGCCTAATATCAAATAAAGTACAGGTTCTGTTGACAGGAGTAACTTTAACTTGCTCTCGTGGGTTTAAAGTGTCAGCAGAACTTGATAAAATGTCACGCTCTACAGACTGCTGGCGGCACTATTTCTTAGACACAGTCAATTTATCTGGATCTGGGTAGTTCGAGTAATTGTTTCTGTATTGAAGATTTCCGATCCCAGCTTATCACAGCGTGGTTTTGCACCCCTCGTGGATGAACATAGAATCAATCCGGTCCAATCCTACTGACACTGTTATGGCGGGTGTTTCTTTTTTTGGGGGGGGGGGGTCTACAGTTATAGATAAAGATCAGAGGAAACCACATTTCTGTTTTGAGTCACACAGAGGAAGACTGACAACACACAGAGACACACGCACACAGACAGACAGACAGATATACATACAGAGAGACAGACAAACAGAGACACACACAGAGACAGAGAGAGACACACGCACACAGAGACAGAGACAGAGAGACACAGAGAGAGAGAGAGAGAGAGACACACACACACAGACATACAGAGAGAGACAGAGAAAGAGACACACACAGACACAGAGAGACACACACACAGAGAGACACACACACACACACACAGAGACACACACAAACAGAGACATACAGAGAGAGAGAGAGACACACGCAGACATAGAGAGAGAGAGAGAGACACACACAGACATACAGAGAGAGAGAGAGAGAGAGAGAGACACAGAGACATACAGAGAGAGAGACACACACACAGAGACACACACACACAGCTGAAAAACATGTCATAACCTCACATGACAAGTTTCCAATTTCCTACCACAGCTTGTTATAAAAACGACACGCCAGCACACGGACACAGCTGCGCTCTACCGCTGGCACTAAATCATTCGGCAGAGTCAAAAAAAAAGGTACTGTGATGACTTTTCATTTGTTTAAAGTTTAATCAGAAAATGAACTTGCTTTCCTCCTTCAGCTTAACGTAAAAGCTTATTAAACGCACATCCGCACTTCATACTGCTGTAAATATACAAGGAACCAACCGCACGTTACAGAATGTGGACAGCTGAGCGGTCACCTGAGAGATCAGGGACGGGGAAGGTCTAGTTTAATGAGCTAAATTATTATTATTTGTTAATTTAGCAGACGCCTTTATCCAAGGCGACTCACAGAGACTAGGGTGTGTGAACTATGCATCAGCTGCAGAGTCACTTACAGCTACGTCTCACCCGAAAGACGGAGCACAAGGAGGTGAAGTGACTTGCTCAGGGTCACACAGTGAGTCAGTGGCTGAGGTGGGATTTGAACCGGGGACCTCTTGGTTACAAGCCCTTTTCTTTAACCACTGGACCACACAGCCTCCTAGAATAAAAAAATAGAACACTCCCTCACACTGTATTTTGCCAAATCTCACACTTCTATTCTAAAATAGAAGCTAACGTTTCAGTCGTAATACCTTCGTTGATCAAGAAAAGGTCTTACAACCAGAACGTTAGCTTCCATTTTCTTTTAAAGAATAAAAAAAAACTGAGATCTGTTGTTTTGTTCAGACGTTCGCTCTCCGATGCGGCCGTGACGAGACTAATCAGGAGTTCAGATGTTTCACTTATTTTGACACGCTCTAAATAGCGCCGCTCTTTTTAAAACCTGAGCACTAAGCGGAGACTTCTGCTGAAGTTTCTTATCATCTGACCCTACGTTCTTTTTAATGGAGTGTTTTGAAGTTTGATAAAGTACCTTGAAGCCCTATTTCCAATGATATTCTCCATTTCGGGCAGGCTGCTTGCAATCACGCTGTTCCTGCCGCTTCACAGCGCTGCAGGGGTCACGTGATCATTCGCGAATCCAGTCGCGGCTGACTGCAGGCTTGCGTCTGCTGTAAGCGACCGGGATGGGAAGATGAGGGTTGCAGAGGCCTGATCTGTTTAATTAATAACCCAGACAGTGAACGCCAGAAGGGGTCGAGCTGTGTTGTGCAGAACTTCGTCACAAAGACCTGTTTTTTTCACCCGGGGTCTGTTCTTGTGCTAGAATGCTGTCTCTCGCGGTCCTGGCGCTGTTTGTCCCTCTGGTCAGCGGTCATCTGGGTGCTGACCCCTCTCTGGACAATGCCTGGAAGCTCTGGAAGGACTACCATCAGAAACAATACATGAGAAAGGTGACTCCTTTTCTTATCTTTCCACAAATACAGCGAAAACTGAGAACTAGGCTATTTTCATTTTTTTTTCATGTGTCGGTCTGTCTCTGGAAAGATGTTGAATTTGTACGCTCTGTAATTTAAGTAATGCAAATATGCACTCAAAGTATAACAAATAAATGATTGGTTTGCTACTATTTGTTGGGGGTTATTTATAAAATGATAGCGAGTGAAGGCGGTTTCAATACCTTGTTCTTCCAGGAGGAGGAGCTGTCGAGACGTCTGATCTGGGAGAAGAATCTCAAGGCCATTGAGACCCACAATCTGGAGTTCTCTCTGGATCTGCACTCCTACAGGCTGGGGCTCAACCAACTGGGGGACCTGGTAACACAACCAGCAAAGAACTGCTCCCTCCCTCCCTCCCTCCCTCCCTCACCCCCTAAGAGAAAGGGTGCTCCCTCCAGTCCAAGAGAAAGGGTGCTCCCTCCAGGCAAGGACAGGCTTGAGGCACGGAGACTGAACTGCTCCCTCCCTCCCTCCCTCACCCCCCTAAGAGAAAGGGTGCTCCCTCCAGTCCAGGCTAGGCTTGAGGAACGGAGACTGAACTGCTCCCTCCCTCCCTCCCTCACCTACTAAGAGACCAACTTATCCAATAGTTAAATCTACGAGTGGCTGGCGCTCCAAATTTCAATGCCCGTTTTTCTTCCTGTAGACCACGGAGGAGGTTGATGCCATGCTGAACGGACTCTTAGTGCCAGCGGCGGGCGAGATGAACCACACCTTCACCCTGCCACCCGATGCCCGCGTGCCTCTGACCATGGACTGGAGGCTGGATGGGTTTGTGACTAAAGTGAAAAACCAGGTACTGTGTTCTGTATCCTACCGCACAAACCCCTCCATATACTACTGTCACCAACCCCCAAATACAATCAACATTAACCCCATGAATGCTTCCCTATGCTTTACCATCCCTCTCTGTGCTTTACAATGCTTCCCTATCCTTTACCACACCTCTATGTGCTTTACAATGCTTCCCTATGCTTTACCAGACCTCTCTGTGTGCTTTACAATGCTTCCCTATGCTTTATCAGACCTCTCTGTGCTTTACAATGCTTCCCTATGCTTTACCATACCTCTCTGTGCTTTACAATGCTTTCCTATGCTTTACCAGACCTATCTGTGCTTTACAATGCTTCCCTATGCTTTACCAGACCTCTCTGTGCTTTACAATGCTTCCCTATGCTTTACCAGATCTCTCTATGCTTTACAATGCTTCCCTATGCTTTACCAGACCTCTCTGTGCTTTACAATGCTCCCCTATGGTTAACCACACCTCTCTGTGCTGTATTACACTCTGCAGTGCTCTTTGTTGAGGAAGGAAGCTTGGTGTCAGTGGTTTAGGTGTTACTTGGGTCTGGTTGTGATAGATTAGATATATATATTACTCTTCCTTTTTTTGAGATTCACTTCTTACTGCATGTCCGTTTCCTTACATCAGTACAAAGCTCCTCTGTGACTTCAATAGAGCTTTCAAACATGCTCTCTCTTCAAGCTGCTACACCTAGCCAGTAACCCGCCCCCCTCGCAGCACACAGGAACATCCCCTAGAAAGTGTCCTGAGGGCATTAGATGATTCTTAATGGTTAGGTATTGGGTTAGGGGTAGGCTTTAGGGCTGGGGTTGCTTAAGGTTAGGGTTGGGGTTGGGTCAGGATGGCTTGATGTCTGAGAGGTGCCGAGCTCTGGAAGTGAAAGGGGGGAGTGCTTGGCAAATGCTCTAGAATCATCGGATGCCCCGAGGACAGTTTCTCGTGGATATTCTTTTCCGCTGCCTGCAACACACTGCCCCCTAATGGAGGTAAGAAATACATCATTAAGAAATAGCTGGTACCACTTGCATCCACTAGGGGGCGTTGAAGGGGGAAAGGTTGATGACTCAGAGAGCTATATTGAGGTCACAACTAGAACACAGATCCATAACAAGTTGATTTTGAAAAGAACAGGTAATATAAACAAACTGGTATGCCAACAATGCCTGGTTTCTGATAAAACACAGAACCATGGACGCAAACACAGTTAACAAACATTACCAGAGATGAAAATATTGCACAGCAGTTTCACCCATTCCAGGTTTTACTACCAGCTTGATTAGCCACAGTGTGTCTAGGTAACAAGCTCAGGTGCGTCTTATTATTAAACTCCTAGTGAAACCAGGAATGGATCACACTGCTATGCAACAGGAGTCTTATTCCCATCCCCTCTGATTACCCAGAGTTTCTGAGCAGGGTTGCGCCGCTGCTTGTAATGCTGCGTTTCCTCCCTACAGGGTTCCTGTGGCTCCTGCTGGGCGTTCAGCTCTGTGGGGGCCCTTGAGGGCCAGCTCAAGAGAGGCACGGGCCAGCTGGTCAGCCTCAGTGCACAGAACCTGGTGGACTGCTCCTGGAGCTACGGAAACCATGGCTGCCATGGCGGTTTGATGAGCAAAGCCTTCCTCTACATCGAAGACAACAAGGGCATTGACTCAGACGCAGCATACCCTTATGAACACAAGGTGAGCCCAAGCCAGCGATTTACGCTATACAGAACTGGGATGGCTATGGCATAGCAGGTTTATCCATTCCAGGTTTTACTACGAGCTTGATTAGCCCCAGTGTGCAGGTAACAAGCTCAGGTGTGTTGGGCAGCAGTGTGGAGTAGTGGTTAGGTCTCTGGACTCTTGACCGGAGGGTCGTGGGTTCAATCCCAGGTGGGGGACACTGCTGCTGTACCCTTGAGCAAGGTACTTTACCTAGATTGCTCCAGTAAAAACCCAACTGTATAAATGGGGAATTGTATGTAAAAAATAATGTGATATCTTGTAACAATTGTAAGTCACCCTGGATAAGGGTGTCTGCTAAGAAATAAATAATAATGATAATTAAACTCCAGGAACCAGGAACAAACTGCTATTATTATTATTATTATTATTATTTATTTCTTAGCAGACGCCCTTATCCAGGGCGATTTACAGTCATAAACAAAAATACATTTCAAGAATCACAGTGCAAGTAATAATACAATTAAGAGCAAGATAAATACAATGACTTCGGTTCTAGCAAGTACAAGTATGACAAAATACGATTCAATAACGAAGCAGATAACAGTGTCAGTGATAGTTACATCAGGATGTAATTAAATAAAAATGACTAGATTAAATAACACTTGTGACAGATTACAGTACTCTAAAGTACAGGATTAAATGCAGTAAAATAGGGGGCAGATCAGAGCAAGTAAAGCGCATTTAAGGAAGGCTATGTAACAGGGGGTCTTATTTCCATCCAATTGTGTTTTCCCAGGAAGGAAAATGCCGCTACAATGTGTCGGGCTGGGCTGCCACCTGCTCTGGATACAAGATCCTGCCACGAGGGGACGAGACTGCCCTGCAGTACACCGTCGCCCGCGTCGGACCCGTGGCCGTGGGCATCGATGCCACCCGGTTCTCCTTCCACCACTACAGAGGAGGTGAGACAAAGGCTTAGGAGGAGATTTCCTGTCAAGGTGGTAATAATGCAATCAGTAAACTGGCAATCGTAGGGGAAGCAACCCAGGTGTACTTTTTTTTAATCCTTAAATCAAAGACAATTGCATTAATCTTCCCTGTCGTGCACGGAGCTTGGCTCAGTCATCAAGAAAATCACCACCAAATGTTCCAGACTTTGTAAGAAAGTGGCTATGAAAAGGACGCTTCCCCTACAAATTTTTTTTAGCGGGTACAACCTGCCGTTCCCCAATTCAGCCACCAGAGGGTACCATTGTCACAAACGCCAATCTAAGCCCTGTTGCTGTGGAATGTATCAGTTAGATGTATTATTATTATTTATTTATTAGCAGACGCCCTTATCCAGGGCGACTTACAATTGTTACAAGATATCACATTATTTTTTACATACAATTCCCCATTTATACAGTTGGGTTTTTACTGGGGCAGTCTAGGTAAAGTACCTTGCTCAAGGGTACAGCAGCACTGTCCCCCCCACCTGGGATTGAACCCACGACCCTCTGGTCAAGAGTCCAGAGCCCTAACCACTACTCCACACTGCTGTCTATATTTTATACCGTCTCTAGAAACGTTGTGTGTGTTTCCTCTGCCCCGCTGTAGGTCTGTATTACGAGCCCTTGTGCAGCAGTAAGAAGTTGAATCACGCCGTGCTGGTGGTGGGGTACGGCACGGAGAACGGTCACGATTACTGGATTGTGAAAAACAGGTACTGTACGGACCCGCAAACGGTGGCCGGTGTCACGTGTTCTCCACACCTGGAGCGGTTTTCAATTTTGAATATTCTTAAACACAAGCAGGATGTTTCTGTGCATAATTGCGTTTTTCAGCCCCACCTTTGCGGTTTTTTTTACTGTGTTGATGTTTTCCAAAACTGAAGCGGACTTCCCTTGATAGCTAGCTACATCAACGTCTCGTGGCTATGTCACGGTCAGTGTGTGTGTGTGTGTGTGTGTGTGTGTGTGTGTGAGGGAAGGGGGCGGGGTTAAGGGCTTCCAGAGGGAGGAATTGACCAAAGAGCCGGTGCCGGGGGGGAGAGATGGACCAGTGGGCATCGCTCAACTTTCTAGACCCCATTAATTGGACCATTGGGCCGGCCCAATATATATATATATATATATATATAATCTGTATCGGGCCCGCGGCCCACCGGCCCACAGGGAATTCTCCCAGTTCTCCAGATGGCCAGTCCGCTATTGGTTCTCTCTATCCCATGCAGCGATTTCTCAATATGCGTTATGATTTGATTTCTATTCATATTTTGCAGCTGGGGCACCTCCTGGGGTGAAAACGGATACATCCGCATGGCGAGAAATCGGGACAACAACTGCGGTATCGCTACATACTCCATCGTGCCAAAACTCTGATCGACTGCTGGCAGAGAGGGACCACAGCCATGGTCAAGCACAGCAATGCCATTGTCTGCGTGCCACACGACAACAGGCACTCGAATAGCACGGGCGCGCGGCTCTGTTTTATACAGTATTACTGGCACTGAAACCCCGCTTTAGGTAGATGTGTTTAGGTGGCAAAAGCTGATTGGCTGTAGATTCTCCCAGTGTGTCGAATTGATAGTTTAAACTAAGAAACGCGATGCATTGATCTGCATGGAAAGCAGTGTACAACAAGAAACGCTTTGGTGTAATGCACCAACTGGCCAGACGGGGGTGCTGTTGTGTCTATTTTCTATATATATATATATATATATATATATATATATATATATATATATATATATATACCTGTTACAGTTAAGACTTTTGCATTCTCTTAAGGGTTCTTAATGACGTCATTTTCACCCTTCATGTAAATGTGCTTTATTTTGCTCTTATCTGCCCCCTATTTTACTGCATTTAATCCTGTACTTCAGAATACTGTAATCTGCCAAGTGTTTAACCTGTAGTACTTTGTATTTAATCACATCCTGATGTAACTATCACTATTTAATCATATCCTAATGTCACTATCACTATTATCTGCTGTATTATTGAATTGTGGTTTGTCACACTTGAACAAAAGTTATTGTATTTCTTGCTCTTATTGTATTACTTGTATTGTAACACTTGAAATGTATTTGCTTACGATTGTAAGTCGCCCTGGATAAGGGCGTCTGCTAAGAAATAAATAATAATAATAATAATAATAATAATAAATGATATTTTTTAAATGTTATGCTCATTTTAGCTTTGCAACACTGCGTGTGTTTTAAGATACTCTTTATCATGAATCCATGCTAAAATATTAATAAAATAAAAAGATTTCATTTCTAACATTCTTTTTTTGTTGCTGTTGTTTATTGATTGACTGATTCATTAGAATGATCCTGCACGGTATTTTATACATTCCCAAGTAACCTGCTGGGTGAAGTGAGCAAGCAAGTATACGGGATTTCCTGCAAAGCCAGTGTACCATCAGAATATGCCTCCCTGTCAGAATGTGCTACCCATAGCAAATTCTGACAATTATAGATGTCGAAATTTGCCACCTTGTCAGAAATTGCCACCCTTGTATATTCTATAGAAAAAAAGCATGTAGTAATCTCTGACAAGTCGTATTGGGGTGTCAGAAAACGCCACCTTTGTATATTCTATAGAAAAAAACAGGTAGTAATTTCTGACAAGTCATATTGGGGTGTCAGAAAACGCCACCTTTGTATATTCTATAGAAAAAAGCAGCTAGTAATTTCAGACAAGTCGTATTGGGGTGTCAGAATTTTTTTGAATATTTGGATATTTATAGTTATAAACAGCAGCAATCTTCTCTTCCGTTCTACAAGAAATAATAGTAATAATAATAAAGACACTGTCACATAAAATAAAGTATATTTGTACTAACCTATTAAACACACGTTTTTCAAAAAAACATAAAAGCAAAAAGTACAGGACATCGCGTAGTTTTCTTATCAATCTGGCAATATGCATTACCTGTGTTTAAAACAGCCGGCGATTGCTACCCTTCATATTACACGGATACAAATTGTCATTCAAGTCATTATAATAAGTGGGTCTTCATACTTCATCAATATTTATACATTAAAAGTGATTTAAGATGGGTAGCTATTTCTGACTGAAGAACAGAAACAGAAAACAGTGGCAAGCATGCAGGGGATTGGCAAAAAGTGACAGGTAGCAAATAATGGCAGAACAGCTGGAAACGGAGATTTAACCCGATGCTTTAAGATAAAACTGCACGCTTGGTTCCTATCTAGCCGATAGCAGTGCAAGCTCTGGGAGTGTGTGGTTTGAGCTCTTGTCTTTCACTCTGTTACCCAGGACTGTCACTACAATCAGGAGATCTTAGTTTCTGAGATGAAAAAAGGCACCTGTGGCTGCTGGTTGGTTATTTGTGGTGACACTGCCTGCCCATTGTAGAAATGACGGTTCCTCATTTTCAAGTTATTCTTGCGAAAGTTTGACATGGTAAGTTGATGCAACTTTCTGGCATTGAGTGAGTTTGTACTGTGCAGACTGTAGAATTCCAGCTTGCGGCAGCACCGCAGCGCCACCTGCTGGCTGAAACGCGCTCTCATTCAGATTCCATCCAGCAGCACTGTAGTCTCTATGAAACGCTCAGTCTGGAGAACAGAAGGCCGTTTTTAAGGATGGACACAGGAAATGCTCCACGTTAACTTGCTAAATCAAATCACTAAAATCAAATGAGGTGCCTGTGCCAACGTGTTAATAAAACTATATTTGTAGCTTCATTCTAGTGTATATTAACGTATTATTAAAGGCACTACTTGAACTACACTACTACACTATTTGAACACTGTGTGTGTTCAATGCTTTTACTGACGTATCCCAGCAATATTGCCCCTTACATCTCCAACCCGTATAAAACACTCCTATAAAATAGCATTAGATTGTACTGTGATAGACTACAGTGGTGTTTTCTGTACAGTGCGTTAGTGTTGAGATCACGAGTTAGTATCGCTGACTGTTGCACTTATTTCAAGCTCTCTAATCACATGATCCAAAAAATATATATATTACAAAAAAATATAAGAACTGAAAACATTTATCACCATGAATAAGCATTTATTTAATTGTAATGAGAAATGCAATCTGCGGGGGGTTAAAGCGAGGAGCTGAAATGATATCATATGATAAATGAAAGCGCGTGGAGGAACTGCAATGGGGAGCGTGCGGCTGCACAAGAAGACTGCACAGTTACATTATCATTGTGTGGGATCATCTGAACATCTGCTATTGAAACAAAACCGGGCGCAAGCAAGTCACAGACCAGCACCAAATCTGCAAAACTATTTCCTTCTCCCCATATAAAATATATATTAGTAATGTTGAAGCTGAGACCCTGAGATGCTTCAAGAAGCTGCTTGATGAGATTCTGGCATCAATAAGCTACTAACAACCAAACGAGCAAGATGGGCTGAAAGTGATCTAGCAAAAGTTATATATATATATATATATATATATATATATATATATATATATATATATATATATATATATATATATTATATATATACATAACTTTTGCTAGATCACTCCACATATATACATATTTGATACATATTTTCGCAAATACGTCTCCAATACACTTCATAAAACGTTGCGCTGTATAGTTTTCTATATGATCTAGTGGGTTAGACCCACACCCAGGCTCCCGATTGCCACTGGTGATAAAGTCTCCAGTTCGTGTCCCCGGGTACATGACTCTGAATCTCACGTCGTTTCGATTCCTCGTTTTAACAGCGGCTGAGAATGACACCAGCAATACCGACAAGTTCCAGAATTGCACACGGCGTTCTTTTTAATCTGAAATGCAAATCGAAAGAGGAAGCTGCTGTACTTTCCCAGTAACAGTTCACGCTAGCCTGACAAAGTCATATGACCTTACAGGTTATTTACTGTGTTCGCAAAAATAGCAGGAAACAGCTTTAGCGTTATAAGACAAGCAAGCTGTCGAGCCGAGCCTTCATAACCACGCTCACTTTGTTCTTAAAACACGGTTCTGAAGTTCTGCTCCGGTCCAAACGTCGACGACGCTGAAACAAGGTACGTTATTTCATGCATTTCTTGTGAGTTAGTGGAACCGTGTCGGGGACAGCTAAGTGGATTGTTATGCGTGGGGTTTAGCGTACATGGCACTACTGGAAATTCGTTGACTTCCGCAGGAATTTCTCTCAATAAATTTGATATTCAATAAAAGTACAGTAAACATCGAAGATACATTTATAGCATTATCATTTGACACTGTTTAAAAATAATTTAGGACTGGTGAGTATAGATAGATAGATAGATAGATAGATAGATAGATAGATAGATAGATAGAGAGAGATAGAGAGATAGACAGATAGATAGATATATTGTTTCATATACTGTAAGTTTATAGTCTATATAGTTACGGTATTTTAAATGCAAATGGTTCTCGTAATCAAACTAAAACTGAAGGAAAACACTTTCGATCAGGTAAAAAAATAATAAAGAATATAAAATCCTATTACCAGAGAGTATCTCATACAGAAAGTGCGGCTGCCAAGGCGTCCCGGTAAATCTAGGATTGTCCCGGTTTTCAGTCTTATTTTTGTGTCCCGGTCTGAAACGGTATACTTGTTAAAATCGTCCCGGTTTTGCTATTTTGTGTCGGCGTATACATATTTTTATAAGTATAACACTACCGTAGCAGTGTGCTCAGCAACTGAACACAGCGCCGTCATCGATTATACAAAAACAGAATAAATAAACGCACGAATCACTCGTTTAATAATTCGGATTATGTGTTTTAATAATTACCCCCCCATCACGTTCCATTACGCAATTTCCTTCAACTGAGAAACCTCAAGCTAAGTTTCTGTATGAGTTTCTGTATGATACTGGAACAATGTGACGACTCGCTCCACAGTGACTTGCTGGTATAGACATCGCCTTCAGTGGTCGGCCCATAGCCGCACCACAGCAGCATGTGGAAAAAAAACTAATCTTATAACAAACGGCAGTTGAAAATGTCATCACAGCAATAAGAATGTGGCAACAGACGACTTCTGCAAATCTACCCCTTATGGTAATCTCGCTAAAGATTAGCTTTCACGGTAAGTGTTACATTGCTGGTAAAATTAACCTTGTCCTTTAGAATCCTCGTACCATGTTTCATCACAATTGGATCTCAAGATAGAACCAAAAGTATTATCACATGGTAATCATATATATATATATATATATATATATATATATATATATATATATATATATATATATATATACCTTTGATTATGTTTTCAATCATTCTTCGAATGCTGATGATGGCACCTCATTGACAGTGGTATGGCAGGTGTTTCAATTTTCGTCCAATCCTGTGTTTATTGTCGAAAAAGCAGAAGTGGATTACAACACCACACACTAGTCACACGCACTGGCTCTGTATTTCATACAGTGCGCTTTGGAAATTACCACTCGGCCAAAACAAGTCTTATTTCTCGTCGGACTTGCATTGCCAGTTTTCTTACCCCGATCAATTGTTCTCTGCTTGTATGTTGGGTATATCCAATAGAATTAAAGATCACGCTGAAAACGCACCAATGAGAAATCAGCGTCATCAGTTGCCGGGGAAAAAGGAGTTTTCAGAATTCTGAAAATAATAATACAATACAGTTTGGGTTTATATAACGCCTTGCATGCTGAGCATCACAGACAGCTTTACAATAAATACATACATTTAAATAAATAAAGCATAAAAAAGATATTGGCCAATCAATCAAGCTCAAGACTAAGCTAACACCAATAATATTTCTTCTACTCAGTCTCAGTCCACATCTGCGGATTTTAAGGGAATTCCTCGGAAATCGCGGAATTATCAGTCTTCCACAGATTCGTCATATTCTGCGGCTGCGTCGTCACATCATAACGATCACAAACAGACCGCTGAAGTGATCTGAAATGCAGAACTTGGCTGTCCGCTTCTAGTTTTCTTAAATGAACAAATGTCTCCTTCAAAAGGAGTTGATTAAAGACTGGAGTTTTGTAAATGTGGCCCAATAGGAAATGTCACGCGATGTTTTTTGACAGTCTCCAAAAATGTCACTGACAGAAATGCTCGCTATATTAAATTGGAAGTTCTTAACCCATAAACTGTTTGATGTTTATTTGATTTCCATTTTTAGAAACCATTAATACAAATACCAAACACACAAGATGTTTCGCTGAAAACTCCGCAGGTATCTGCTGGAAATATCGGTTTTTGTGTGTGTGTGTGTAGATATTTTCGCGCAGATTCGCACTGCCTCTAGTTATGAGCTGAGCATTACCCTCACACTGAAGCGATAGGACTTCTCCGACAATCTTACTGACCTGCACGCCCCTGTGTGTTTGTAATGGCAGGATGCTGCTTGCGTGCGTGCTAGTGACGCTGCTGTGCGCTCCGGCGATGGCTCGTTTGCACATCGATCCCACGCTGGATCTACACTGGGAACTGTGGAAGAAGACTTACAACAAAGACTACTCCAGCCAGGTACAGCCCCACCACAAAAAGCACGCCAGCGCCGACCATAGCTAATTATTTTAAAGAACTGCTACACACACGCACTCAGACACACATACACGCACGCATGCACACACAGAGACATGCACACACACAGAGACACGCACACACGCACACACACACACACAGAGACACGCACACAGAGACACACACACACACACACACACACACACACACAGAGACACGCACACAGAGACACACACACACACACAGACACACAGAGACACGCACACACAGACACACACACGCATGCACGCACGCACACAGACACGCACACACACACGCACGCACACACGTGGAGAGTACAGCACTGTGGTGGAGATAGACAAAGTCATGCTGTGTTTCTACCTGTTCCCTGGACAGGAGGAGGATGGGGAGAGGAGAGTGACCTGGGAGAAGAACCTCAAACTCGTCACCCTGCACAATCTGGAGCACTCGCTGGGCATGCACACCTACGACCTGGGCATGAACCACATGGGAGACATGGTAGGGGCTGCACTCCCTCACCCCTGCAGAGAGCACAGTGGAACATTCCATCACAGCAACCTGCAGCAATAACTGTGCTCAGTGTGACACTAAACAAGCATTCCTTGCTGTCTCCCTTATTCTTATAGTACAAGCACAGCAAAGTCTAATAAGGCACATCGAAAGCATGGTAAAGCATAGGGAAGCATTGTAAAGCACAGAGAGGTCTGGTAAAGCATAGGGAAGCATTGTAAAGCACAGAGAGGTCTGGTAAAGCATAGGGAAGCATTGTAAAGCACAGAGAGGTGTGGTAAAGCATAGGGAAGCATTGTAAAGCACAGAGAGGTCTGGTAAAGCACAGGCAAGCATTGTAAAGCACAGAGAGGTCTGGTAAAGCATAGGCAAGCATTGTAAAGCACAGAGAGGTCTGGTAAAGCATAGGCAAGCATTGTAAAGCACAGAGAGGTCTGGTAAAGCATAGGGAAGCATTGTAAAGCACAGAGAGGTCTGGTAAAGCATAGGGAAGCATTGTAAAGCACAGAGAGGTGTGGTAAAGCATAGGGAAGCATTGTAAAGCACAGAGAGGTCTGGTAAAGCACAGGCAAGCATTGTAAAGCACAGAGAGGTCTGGTAAAGCATAGGCAAGCATTGTAAAGCACAGAGAGGTCTGGTAAAGCATAGGCAAGCATTGTAAAGCACAGAGAGGTCTGGTAAAGCATAGGGAAGCATTGTAAAGCACAGAGAGGTCTGGTAAAGCATAGGGAAGCATTGTAAAGCACAGAGAGGTGTGGTAAAGCATAGGGAAGCATTGTAAAGCACAGAGAGGTCTGGTAAAGCATAGGGAAGCATTGTAAAGCACAGAGAGGTCTGGTAAAGCACAGGCAAGCATTGTAAAGCACAGAGAGGTCTGGTAAAGCATAGGCAAGCATTGTAAAGCACAGAGAGGTCTGGTAAAGCATAGGCAAGCATTGTAAAGCACAGAGAGGTCTGGTAAAGCATAGGGAAGCATTGTAAAGCACAGAGGTATGGTAAAGCATAGGGAAACATTGTAAAGCACAGAGGTCTGGTAACGCATAGGGAAGCATTGTAAAGCACAGAGAGGTCTGGTAAAGCATAGGGAAGCATTGTAAAGCACAGAGAGGTATGGTAAAGCATAGGGAAACATTGTAAAGCACAGAGAGGTCTGGTAAAGCATAGGGAAACATTGTAAAGCACAGAGAGGTCTGGTAAAGCATAGGGAAACATTGTAAAGCACAGAGGTCTGGTAAAGCATAGGGAAGCATTGTAAAGAACAGAGAGGTATGGTAAAGCATTGGCAAGCATTGTAAATAATAGAGAGGAATGGCAAAGCATATTAGCAAACATGTCAAATCAGGGTAAGCTATGGTGAATGCAGAGTATAACCAAGGGGACATTTTGAAAAGAGCTTTGAAACAGACTCTAAAGTTAAAAAGCTGTCAGGATGTTAACAATGAAAAGAAAAATGACAGGTGCGTTATTTTAAACAGTTGTAGCCACGCAACTGCTTACTGTTTCAGATAAGCATTGCTGTTGAAATAACGAAGGCTGACCTGCTGACCTCTTTGATTTCTCTCCGTCCAGACCAGCGAGGAGGTTTTAGCCAAGCTGACCGGCTTCCGGCTGCCCTCTGACCTCGAGAGAGGCAATGCCACTTTCACCCGGTCCTCCGGTGCCACGGTGCCCGACGCCATCGACTGGAGGGACAAAGGCTGCGTGACGGAAGTAAAACACCAGGTGAGGCAGCCGGGCCGAACCCAGGACCTAATGAGATGAGCTCCGAGGACAGGGTCAAAGAAGCGCCTTCAGCCTAGGAAAGAGAAGGGAAAGAGAGGATTTGATTGAAGGATTTAAAATCAGAAAGGGTCTCGATAAAGTCCAAGACTTCACATTCAGCACAGAGAAGTGTGAAATGGAAGCTGAGTGGAGTTTAGAACAGAAGGTAGGAAGCACTTTTCTACACAGAGAGAGAGAGAGAGAGAGAGAGAGAGAGAGAGAAAGACAGAGAGAGAGAGAGAGAGAGAGAGAGAGAGAGAGAGAGAGGGAGAGAGAGAGAGAGAGAGAGAGAGGGAGAGAGAGAGAGAGAGAGAGAGAGAGAAAGACAGAGAGAGAGAGAGAGAGAGAGAGAGAGAGAGAAAGACAGAGAGAGAGAGAGAGAGAGAGAGTTAGAGAGTTATAAATGTATGGAATAGCCGACCAGGTGAAGTAGCAGGATCTGAAACACTGGGGGACAAAAAACAAGAAGGATATGGCCATAGACCATTTTATTTCTGCATATACACC
>NC_081220.1:13705773-13765773 GCF_902713425.1 Acipenser ruthenus
TAGGACTGGAGGGAGGAACATAAATGAAAAACATTTCAAACCACACTGGAGATTCTCACACTGAAACAATTGGTGCTCATACTTGATAAGTCCTACTTTATTTTGACAAAAATATAGTCTCTGATGGGCTTTGAGTCTTCAGACAGTTCAGCTAATGCCTTATTCAAGTCCTAAGCCCAGGGAACACAAAGCCTCTTTTTCAGGAGCTTGAAAGCTGGTTCCGGGAGACCCCCGGGAGACCTAGTTTGAGGTTTGCTGTATCAAACTCCCCCAAGTCTCCCTGCCTGGTGTGCCGTGCAGCGACCTGAAACCTACAGTCTCCTGAAACCTGAAGCTCCAAGCCTCAGAGTGGCTTCATGTTCCCTCAGCTTTATAATAATTGCATCTGATGAAAAGTGTGTCTACTTCCTGTATTAATAGTTAGCAGCTCGGACTATGGCTGGAATTAAATCTCACTTCATGGCTTCATCATAAGTATTTGTTATAATGGCTATGGAGCCGCCTTAATTTGATTTAATTCAAGCCTGGTTGCCATTAATATTGCTGCTCAGGGAATTAAAATGATGCCGGTGTCGTTTCCTTAATAAAGCACATCTAGATAGAAGTGCCAAGATTCGTGATGTAATTCAACACTCAGAGTTTGACAACACTAATTTACAGCATTTAGAACAGTGAGAAATCAAAATATCTGAGTTACCAGACGTCCCGGGAAAACTGGCATTGTCACAGTTTTCAGCCTTTTTTTTTTTATTTATTTTTTGTCCCAGTCAGAAACAGTTGAGCCTACAATTGTTAACTCCTCGCGGTGTTGTGTAATATTCTGCATCCCATAATATTCTACACCCCTCTGCTTATACTATATACAATCAAGCGGTTTTTGATTAGTAAAAAAAAAACAACATTGTACCGTAATAATGCAAATACAGACTAACCCTCATCCTTAACCTAACCTTAATTAGAACAAAGTGTTCTCTTAGCGATTCCAACAAAACAAATCGTGGTGAACGTGCGGAAGACGAATCGCCAGACCGCCTGATTAATACAACAGTACAATCTTATGGGATACAGAATATTACACAACACCGGCTCGTCCAGCGTTGTGTCACTTTTTGGCTGCTCAGTTGCAGAGGTAGGTTCGGAGATTAACAATACATACACTTTGGTATACAGCTTTAAATTCTATACAGCAACGTTAAAACCCCCCTTTTAGTCACCTTAAAATACTGTACAGCACAAAAACATTTTAAGAGTGTGTCGGGGGGGGGGGGGGGGGGGGTGGAAGGGAGGAGGGTCTATTTACACAAGAGTCAACCGGCAAACAGCGGAAATTCACTGCGACAGATGACAAGATCTTTGGCCTTGTTGTTGTTGGTTTTTTTTAACTACATATCCCAGCGTTCACCGCGCAATCTGGGAATAGATAGAAGGGGCGCTGCTGCCGCAGTGCCCCCTGGGAGTTGTAGTGAAACCACTGGGAGCTGCGAATCTTTTTTCCTTTCTTTCTTTCTTACAGCTCGAAGTTGGCAGAAAATTAATACATCAAATAAATAAATAAATACCTACATAGTTAAATACACGAAGGTAATACACATAGCATATAAACCGTAGTTGAACCATACTTTAGAAACTAGCGTAATCATTTACAGACCGCAAGCAACGGAACAGCAATCGGTAGTCTATCGTATTATTTGTTCAATAAAATTGCTTAAAAAAAAAAAAAAAAAAAACATAAATAAATTAATTAATTAATAAATGAATGAACGTTTCACAGAACCGCACTGGAGATTGTAAAGATCATCGGATTAATTATAATGGCGGAAGGACAGAATTCACAGTTGAGGTAGACGAGCAACGCAGCAACGCATTAAAACGGCGACAGTAAGCTCCAAACCACATAAGAGTCTTCGTGTGCCCTCAGTTTAACCTTTAAAACCATCATATACTACTTAAAGCTATGTACCGAAAATCCAATATCAATTCTCTATCACACACCTGTTCTATATTGGAGCCTCGGCTTATAAATAAATAAACAGATACGTTCACACACAAGGATGTGGGAGCTTATTTGATCCCGCACTCAGACCAAACGCTTGGCTAAGACGTTGCGCTTTGAAGTCTACAAAGCAGGTGTCCCCTCCCGTCTCTTTCAACCTCAGGTGAGCTTTGAAGCTCCGCCTCTGATGTTCCCCGGCTCACACTGAAGGGAAAGGACGCGCGGTTCCATTGGAAACACAGACACACAGAGCAGAACCTAACTGGCTTTCACTGTGAACCTGCAGCCGCTTCCTCACACCTCTGTCTGAACCCGTGCTCTCTCATACAGAGTGCTATTTCCCGTTGGTTTTTGCCTTCCCCGATTTTGGACGATCGCAAAGGCAACGGGTTTGGCAGTTTCAAGATCGCCTCCAGCGGCCACTAGAGTAATCCACATCAAGAACGGTAAAAAAATAAATAAATAAATAAACGGTACAGTTTTAATGCCTCCATCGTGAAGAAATGCAAAAGTTTCTGATTGTAAAATGTTTGTAGAATTCACACTTTGGTACTGTACACACGCACACACGCACACACACACACACACACGCACACGCACGCACGCACGCACACACACACACACACACACACACACACACACACATTTGAGGACGTTTTTGACTAAATCCATATATATATATATATATATATATATATATATATATATATATATATATATATATATATATAGACTTGAAAAATAATTAATATTACATGTTATACAAATTACAGGTACAGTCAGTGACTAGCATTCGTCTTTGGTAGTTGAACAGACCACTAAAACAGTGTTCTAACAATACACATTCCCATCAATAAATAACATAAACACATTCATTCATAAATAAATAAATAAATAAACACGAATAAACAAATACATGAATTAATAAATAAATAAATAAATAAATTAGCACGATTTCTATGTGTGTTTCCCCTCTCCATGGAACCAAACTTCTCCTATCTTTGTTTCCCCTGGAAACGGGGGGAAACAAATAGAAGTCGGACACTTAAAGGGAAAACTCACCCTTTAAATAAGGGGGGGGCAAAGTCTTAGAAAACAATGGTGGTCTTGTTTCAACGTCTTTAAATAAATAAGATGAATTTGTGTTTAAAAGGCTGTCCTGCTTCTTCTGAATACCTCCAGAAAGGATTTGTCCACAAGCCACGAATTCCCATGTTGCCGTTGCATTTGTCCACCTTTTTCTGTTTTCTTTTCCAAGTTTTAGTCTTTGAAACCCATCTTCTTCATACCATTCTCACTGGACTTCAAATGGAATTTCTCAAAAACGTTCAACTGTTTGCTTTCTGGTCACTTCCTGTTCTGTAGGTCACGTCTGTGCTCTATCCCAGTGGGACCACGGGTGGCCAGTTAGAACCGTAACAGTGAAGGTGACCTACAAAACAGGAACACACCAGGAGGCAACGTTTTCAGAAATCTAGTTGGAAAAAAAACCCCAACAAGCAAATAAGATGACTTTAAGGGTTCTGTTGCTAATGTAATAAAATCTTTACATTTATAGCATACTTGGTGGTATAGTGGTATGGTCCTGTTTAGAACTAGCTCCTTGTAGTTGTATTGGATTGCTTGTAACGCACACAATAGCCACCAGGCTTTCCGTATTGAGACACAAAGCCATCAATACCTCTGAATCAACACATCCTGAAACTGCATTGCGCAGTATGGATTCTAATAGAGAAGGGAGTGATCCCTGAGCAATGGCACTGAGCAGCTGCTCTTCCAGCCAATCCAGGGTCTCACGACTCTCCATTTGCTGCTGCTGCAGTCCCAGCATCGAACAGCCCCGGTGTTAAAGTCTCCACCCATCGCGTTAAAAGACCATCCTTTCGGTATGGTCCTCCTCGGGCTTGAGGGATCCGGCTTCAGGGACATCTTTTGTGAAATGAGTCCAAAAACACACACAACAGAAGCAGCCCAGCCAGTATTTCAGTTACACAGTAAAGAAATCTTTTTTTGAGCTCCTATGTGCTGTGTTATAGACACTGTGTCTATCGGGAGCATACACTATGAAGCTGATGTATGTAGGTTATCTGCTTTTTCAGCTGATTTGGGGTGCATGTGATTAGCAGCTGATGTGTTCTGCTAGCCAGCGACCGCAAAGTGATCCCAAAAAAATTCATAAAATCCAACCAAGAAGGACCAGGACCAACCCAAAGGAGTCCGCATCGTTGATAGAACGGGGGATATCGCGGTGTATCAATAAATCAATCAAACGATAAATAATAATAATAATTGAAAACGCTATTGCACCAGAAAAGGAATCCATGCGTAGGAGCTGAAAGCATGAACCCATGAAACAGAAAAATAATTTAAAAAAAAAAAAAACACGAAACAGATTGTTAACAGCAAGTTCGATCAAGTTTGTGCCGGTTTTGGATCATGTAGTGGGAGGGTAGCTGGACGCGTCTCGCGATCTCAGCTCCCTCACGCTTTGACCGCGGAGGACACTGACGAGCCGGTGGAGCCAGTCGAAGACGGCCTCGCCTCGTCTTGCCACTTATCCAGGCTGCGCCTGCGCGCGTTCATGAAGAAGTTACTGACCGTGGTCAGCTCCAGCCCCAGTTGCTGGGCGATGGTGATCTGCAGGTCTTTGGGTGGCCGGTGGTTCTCTCTGAAGATGGCCAGCAGGGTCCGGCGCTGGAGGTCCGTGAAGACCAGTCGGTGTTTCTTGGGTCCCTGGTTCCGGTCCAGCTTTCCCTGTTCCTGTTCCTTGCGTTTACACGCTGTGAGGAGAACAGGGAGTGTTAGACGGTTCTGTGTACAGTAGCGGTGAAAGATGGTTATATTTTATAACGTTGGGTAGCCTGGGGCCTGCAGTATACTTACAGAGTATTTTTTAAAGTTCTCAATAACAGAGACTATGCAGCTTCATAAAATATAAAGAAAATTTTTTTTTTTTTAAATGACATCTTTAAATAATATTATCTTTTAATGTTTATCACACTTCATAATGCTAAACGTCATACTTATAAAAGTTACCCAGCATAAAAGCACATCAAAGTGTAATAAAGCCCAGTGAAAGCATAGGGAAGCATTGTAAAGCACAGAGAGGTCTGGTACAGCATAGGGAAGCATTGTAAAGCACAGAGAGGTCTGGTAAAGCATAGGGAAGCATTGTAAAGCACAGAGAGGTGTGTTAAAGCATAGGGAAGCATTGTAAAGCACAGAGAGGTGTGGTAAAGCATAGGGAAGCATTGTAAAGCACAGAGGTATGGTGAAGCATATGGAAGCACTGTAAAGCACAGAGAGGTATGGTAAAGCATAGAGAAGCATTGTAAAGCACAGAGAGGTGTGGTAAAGCATAGGGAAGCATTGTAAAGCACAGAGAGGTATGGTAAAGCATAGGGAAGCATTGTAAAGCACAGAGAGGTATGGTAAAGCATAGAGAAGCATTGTAAAGCACAGAGAGGTCTGGTAAAGCATAGGGAAGCATTGTAAAGCACAGAGAGGTATGGTAAAGCATAGGGAAGCATTGTAAAGCACAGAGAGGTCTGGTAAAGCATAGAGAAGCATTGTAAAGCACAGAGAGGTCTGGTAAAGCATAGGGAAGCATTGTAAAGCACAGAGAGGTATGGTAAAGCATAGGGAAGCATTGTAAAGCACAGAGAGGTGTGATAAAGCATAGGGAAGCATTGTAAAGCACAGAGAGGTCTGGTAAAGCATAGGAATTACAGGGTTTTGGTAATTCACTAGCTCTCCACTAGGTGGAGCTGGTCGGTCACATAACAGACTGACGCATCTCAGCGCTTCCAATACAAGCCTGCCAACACTATAAACTGATATCTCTTAATACCCATCTACAATTACACTGCAATGTAACATGCATCGCCACACAGCTTAAATGCACCACGAAACTGGGGCGCCCACCTTCAATTGCAATGTTATAACACAGCGCGCATGCAGTCTGTGTTTTTGATACTTAGTGCAAAGCACACTGAAAGCCGCCCAATGTCGTTTCTATTCACGTCACATTTCGGCTAATTATCACCCCGTGGAAACGGCTACGATATAATGAGAGGTCAATGGGAGACTCCTGATAACAGACTAGTACTGTATCGCACTGCGGTTTATGTAGATAATAGATTTGCGATACGGATTAACAGGTTTAAATGTATTTAAGATGCTTCCTTCAGGTACAATTGTTCTCTCTTTTTTTTGCGATTATCATTTTGCAGTTTATTTGCTCACACGCTATTAAATGAAAGATCTAAATTATGTTCATATGGTTTTTTTTTTTTTTAAATCTCTCAATCCTAGAATTATAGGCGATGCAAAACTCTGGGCCACAGCTGTATAGTAAACTTGAATTTTATTAATGTAAGCTGTTGTAAGCCATGCGATGGCTAGTATTACGTTTGAAGTCCCCACAGCAAAATGTGCGTGATACCAACCCTGGTTTTATTTAAACACGGTTGATAAAGCCTCCTTTTGGCGTATGCCCTTGAAATTCGCGTTCAGAGTGTGTTACTGTGTTTTTACTGATCGGATTTTGTTAATTCCTGCGGCGCACCATTGTTTAAAAAAAAGACGAGCCTGTCTCTTGTCACGAAGGGAGGTGAAACTCATAATCACAGCGAGAGCCATTAAATGAACGGGGCCGCGTACTGAAATCATTTCTAAGGGGCTGCAATTACCATGCTATAAATCCATGTCCCGGGATACAGGAAAGACATGGATATTCCTATCGGGAATGTAGCGATCGTGGGAATGTTTCTGAATAATGATAGTCTGTCTCGTGTTGATAAAACGTGACCCCCCCCCCCCCCTCCCCCCTCCTCAGTGATGTCTGGGAATATGGGCTGATAGAAAATATCGATTCGAACTGTGTGCAGCGCCGTCTACAACCAAGTACCCGATACACTTTAACTGCTGCAGTGCCACGGCCTGCGAGGTGGTCATTAGCAGCGTTTTATGTATCTGAGTGGGCTTTTAGGAGCAGCTGTGGCCAACAGTTTTGCACCCCCCTATAGAATGAACTCATTTTGCTTCGTAAAGTCCAATGAAACCTGCTGATAATAATGATATTGAATTGCACACCGCTTTGTAGTTTTCCACATACTTAACGAAAAAACTGACACATCAGTCATTTGAACTTGTCTACCGTCATTATATTTCTCCCCTTATAAAAGTTCCCCTCAGTAAAAGCATAGCAACGTGTAATAAAGCACAGTAAAAGCGCGGTAAAGCACAGGGAAGCATTGTAAAGCACAGAGAGGTCTGGTAAAGCATAGGGAAGCATTGTAAAGCACAGAGAGGTGTGGTAAAGCATAGGGAAGCATTGTAAAGCACAGAGAGGTCTGGTAAAGCATAGGGAAGCATTGTAAAGCACAGAGAGGTATGGTAAAGCATAGGGAAGCATTGTAAAGCACAGAGAGGTATGGTAAAGCATAGGGAAGCATTGTAAAGCACAGAGAGGTCTGGTAAAGCATAGGGAAGCATTGTAAAGCACAGAGAGGTCTGGTAAAGCATAGGGAAGCATTGTAAAGCACAGAGAGGTCTGGTAAAGCATAGGGAAGCATTGTAAAGCACAGAGAGGTCTGGTAAAGCATAGGGAAGCATTGTAAAGCACAGAGAGGTCTGGTAAAGCATAGGGAAGCATTGTAAAGCACAGAGATGTATGGTACATTTTATTAATAAGCATGGCAAACCATGGTAAACTATGAGGGAAAACTGGAAAAATGCTGTCATTTCCTTGTTGTCGGTGTAGCTCGAGGTGGCTTTGTTGAATTGTCAGCCAGGACTGATTTCCCTGGGAAATGGTCCTGTATTCATCCCACGTTGCTCATCCAAACAGACCAAAGCATGACTGTGATTACAATAACACAAAGCCTGCTGATGCTCGGCATGCAATTGTAAGACTGGGACATAATTAAAAAATAAATAAATAAAACAACATATGAACATAATTTAGATCTTTTTATTTAACATTGTGTAATGAAAGAAACTACAAAATGACATCGCAAAAAAACTGGAAGGAAGCCATAATAGCTGTACAGTAGTGTTTCGTGTTAGATTTCTTTATTAAGTATGTGGAAAACTACAAAGCGGTGTGTGATTCAATATGTTAACGTAACATTATTCAGCAGGTTTCATTCGACTCTATGAAGCAGAATTAGTTAATTCTACAGGGTGATGGCCAGAGCTGTATATGAATACGAACACAGAGACAACTGACATTGAGGCTCCCTTATATAAAGACCGCAATTAAGGCCACTGTTTTACACTCTAGTTTTCCCCTATTGACAGCAGTGTAAAACAATCTCAATAATAGGCACTATCTTGTATTAGGTACCATTTACACGGGGGACAAGGGGGACATGTCCCCCCTCACTTTATCAACTACGAGAAGGATACATTTCACCAGAAGTGCTGTTAAATGACTCTAATCAAATCAATTGAAAGCTATTGATGAGGCAGGTCTCAGGTAAGGCATGGGAATAATATGTACATTGTATATTGTGAGGGTTAATGTAAAAAAACGAGATTTTGCAAAAATGTATAAAACCAATGATATTAAAACTGTGGGACATTATTTTTGCACACGTGTCTATCACGCTCAGAACAATATGTGCAAGTTTAATATAAGATAGTGTCAAATTTAAAGTTTAATACCTGTTTTCTATGAACAGAAAACCACTTGGGAATGCTGTGTTTGTCGTATCGCGTTAGTAATTACACAGTAATCAATGCTGTAATTACACGTCAGTTTCTCCACTACTCAGTCATAACCGTTCATAAGGATGAGGTCAGGACTGAAACTAGGTTTAATAAAATGAAACAGTTTCTTAGCAATGTCCAATTGCAATGGAGATTCCTGGCACTTGGTGGTTAATATAAAGCTTTAGCGTTTTGTGTTGTGGACCAAACCCCTGTTTTGAATCAGTCGTACAGCTTTGACACACACACACAAAAAAAAGCAGAAATTTTAGATCATTTGTGGATTTTTTTTTTTTGCTTTCTCAATCATCAAGTCTATTAAATCTATTAAAATCCAATTTGAAAAAAGATATTTCTATTGTGTACGCCAAGTCCTAATAAATTCTCAAATAATATTATAACAATATCACATAATCACAAAACCTTTTTACTTGATTTAGATACAAGAATCCCCCAGAAAAAGATAAAATATTGAAAATGTATTAGTCTGAATATTTTTTCATGAACTGTTTGTTCTATTATATTCTCTTATATGGTGTTGTATTGTATTGTATTGCACTGCATTTATCTATAATATTATTGCATATTATATATCCATTTCTATCAGTTTTAATCATTCTAATCGCCTTTCCAGTTCAGTAATATCTCTTTGATTTAACTCAGTGTGCTAACTACAACACATACCAGATCTGCGTTAGGTTGATTTCATACATTAAGAAGGATCTCAATATGTGTGCATTGCCACTGCGTCTGCATATAGACTCATACAGTACTGAGGAGGTCTTACAGCTAATTTCATAAACTGTGGTCCGCACTAATCTTGAACTACCTGTTGTTACGTCAGGTGACATAGCCCACGGCTTGTGCTAAATATAGAACACGTTGCTTTTGTGTTAAACCCGTTATGAGACTTAAGGTCCAGCGAGGTCCTACTGGAAGTGACTCTGCAGCAGCAGCAGCAGTTGTTGATGATGCATAGTTCACCCCCCTAGTCTCTGTAAGTCGCTTTGATAAAAGCATCTGCTAAATGACTTTGTGGGCCTCCGTGACTGTGATTCATTAGACACCCCCTGCTTTAAACCAGGGTTTCCCAACCCTGGTCCTGGGGGACCCCCTGGGTCTGCTGGTTTTCATCCCAACTGAGCTCTCAATTACTAGACCCTTAATTGAACTATTCATTAGCTTAATTAGACCTTTCTTTTAATTGCTTTCAGCTTTTAACCAGTTGGACATTTCAAGTTAGCTAGACAATTTTATAAGCAACTGGAAATCGGCAACTTCTTAGGAGCTGAGAACAATTAATCACATTATCAGTTCAATTAAGGGTCTGGTTCAGTGACTGAGAACTCAGTTGGAATGAAAACCAGCAGACACACAGGGGCTCCCCTTGGACCGGGGTTGAGAACCGGCGCTCTAGAAGACTCCAGAACGACAGCAGACGTTCGATAACGTACCTTCAAGCCTCAGGGACGCCATTCTCTGGAATTCCGGTTCCTGGAGCCACTTGGACATCCTCTTGAAAGTTTCCCGGCCGGACTTGAGCTTCCCCCACGGCTTGGGGTTCCTCAGAAGATCGGACAGGGTTCCCTGCGACCGGCAGAGGACTCTCTCTGCGAAGATGGCCTGCGGGATGCTGTACCGCTTGAGTTCGTTGATGATTCTCTGCGCCACCTCCTTTGTGTTGATTTCCTCCCCGCTGGCTCCCTGGCCCAGCGGCGACATCCCGCTGGCGGCGACGCGGCCGGAGACGGAATGAACGTCCCCTCCGCCACCTCCCATGTCGGAACGCCGCTGTTCGTGGTGATGAAGGTCGGGGCCATACGGGTGCTGTTGGCTGGGCGCTTGGGGGTTGTCCATCCGGTTCAGGCACGCCCCCATTACCGGCGGCGACATTTCCCGGGAGAAAACGCTCCCGCCCCCGGTGTGCGCATGGGAGTGGGCCTCATAGCCGTTGCAGGAGATCTGCCTGTTAGCGGCGCCTAGGTGGGCGTACCCGTGCATGGCCCCCAAGTTGGGCAGCGGGGAAAGGCTTTGGCTTTGGCCCATCCCCAGATCTTTGGTGTAAGGGCTGTAGAAGCTGGCCCCCAGCCCGCGGTCTTCCCTCATGAGGGTGAAACTGCCGATGACGTTGCCGACCGGCAGGCACGGGTGGTGGGACGGGTGCTGATGGTGGTGAAACTTGTCCTGGAGGGGTTGGAGGGGGCTCAGCGTGGCGTACGTGCTTCCACAGCCGGTAGGGGACTCCCCGCCGTACCCCAGCGTGGAGAGGGTGTGCTCCATGCCGGGGGGACGGTGTGGGTGGTGGTGGTGGGGGTGGTGATGGTGCTCCCCGCTCTCCAGTACGGAAGCCATGGAGGAGACAAGGGGAGGCCTCGGGAAAGCGGCGGAGAGATCTCGGGAATGTAACGCTGACCGGTAGTGCTGGTTCTGCAAAAGCTCGGCTTGGTTGTGCCCGGACATTGGTGCCACACTGGTATCCATTTCAAAAGTCCTTTTGATGTATTATTATTATTATTATTATTATTATTATTATTATTATTATTATTATTATTATTAATGCATGTGTTCAGTTGCTTTGTATTTTAATCAATACCTCGCCTATGGCCAGACATCATTCATTGCATCTCTCTCTCTCTCTCTCTCTCTCTCTCTCTCTCTCTCTCTCTCTCTCTCTCTCTCTCTCTCTCTGAAATCGATGGCTTAAACAATCGAGGTCTCTATTAAAATTCAGCGACAGCACACGTCTGTTTAACTTTGAATAGTTTCGCTTATTTTTATTTTACTGTAAATGATGGCAACTTCTTCCATGGAACCTCTACACAGTATATGTTCTGGTTTGAATTATCTACCTCTGCGGTCGCCTTTTAATTTGAATAAATCATTAAATAAAAGTTATTTTGTTCGCTAGAGTCATTTTTTTAATGCAGTCTAAAGAATCTTTTTTGCACCAAATACTGTTATTATCGTGAAAAAATACAAAATTAGAGTTTTACTAAATCCTTTATATATAAAATAATAATAATAATAATAATAATAATAATAATAATAATAATAATAATAATAATAATAATAATAATAATAATAATAATAATAAACACTACAATCCAGTCCAATCCAGAATCCGGCTTTCCTGCTTTAGAAAGATCACACCAGTTTTAAATACAGAGTGTTCATTCGTCAATGCATCATATTTGGAAAATTATTTCCAAGCTTACCTCGCGCACTCCAGCGCGCAGACAGAACGCAGATAGCTGTTAGCTGCTCAATTAAAACAAGCACAAAAACACACAACAAAAAAAAAACGCGCAAGCCTATGAAACTGCAGTTAATCCAGTGATTATTCAAACCGCTGTCATGTTAAGCAGAAGTCATGATGAATGGGGCTCGCTGTGGTGTATTCCTCGCCTCTTCCCCGGTCAGTCTGTCCGTGTGCGCGTCTGCTTGCCGTCCATGAACACCGGGCAAGCGGCGGGTCGCCGGTATATTTATGGAGAGCGGTTTTTAAAACATCGCAGGTTTCCGACAACGGGTGGAAATGAGAAATAGATTAAACACTTGAAGTCATTTTCGGCAGACCCGGTTTGGTTTTTTTTTTTTGTGGTAGATTGCTCGCTGCTGCTTGTCACCCTGTCCTCCTCTCTCTCTCTCTCTCTCTCTCTCTCTCTCTCTCTCTCTCTCTCTCTCTCTCTCTCTCTCTCTCTCTCTCTCTAACCCAATCGCTGGAGGTTGTAACCCTCCGTTTCTCTTCTGTCTCTATCCCCTCACACACTGCCTCTTCATCGATTTCCGAACCAACACTCTCTCTCTCTCTCTCTCCCTCTCTCTCTCTCTCCCTCTCTCTCTCTCTCCTTCTCACTCTCTCCCTTTCTCGTGCTCTCTCCTTTCACCGCGTCACCGCCGGTTTGAAAATCTGACAGATGTGAGATGAAATTCCAACTTAAATTAACTCTTTCACCGCCGCAGCTGTCTCTGTTTCTGAAGAACGGGGGGGGGGGGGGGGGGGGGGGGATGGGGGGGGGGGTAAGGTCGAAGGGTTAGGAGGGAGGGACGGAGGGAGGATGCTGGCGATTAATACCAATGCTCTTCCGAATCCCTGCTCCTTCACGCAGAATGTCATCTGTCGTTAAATAAAGAGTATTTATTTGTGTATATGTTTTTACTCGTGGACTGTTGTGAATGACTTAACAGTTCAAATCTATAAGCTATAGCCTATGGGTGCACATTTTTGTGTGTCTATTATTATTATTATTATTATTATTATTATTAGGAATAGTCCCTTACGGAACGAAAATATATTTCCATATATTGAGAAATATAATGTAATATATTGATTCATATATTTCAATCTATTGAAAATTACAAAAAGTATTATGAATATATGCCAATATATTTTAATTATATTGCACAATACATACATCATACTCTAGTATTAGTTATTTTTTGACATGTGAATACTTTTAAAGTAGCTAGTAGTTATACACATGAAAAACATTCAAGAATATTAAAACCCTTAAGACTAAAATGACAATATATTGTATGTCAATATATTTACAAAATATATTTTCCTTCCATAAGACACCTTATTAATAATATTAGTCTTCATCTCCTTCTTCTCCTCCTCCTTCTCCTCCTCCTTCTCCTCCTTCTTCTCCTCCTTCTTCTTCTTCTTCTTCCTCTTCGTCTCTTTCTTCTTGTAACACGTAGTTTCTCGTTCATTAATCAAAGGGTTATTTTAAAACATGTTAATTACAGTAGTCTGGGATATTGAAGTTTATTATTTTGTTAAAAGGTCTATTTAAAACCCTGCCTCATTATAAAGTCGATACTCACTTTACTATAAGCAGATGACCCCTTGACTTCTTTTCCGGACCATTAGGTGACGTCAGGAGCCTTGTCTATATGGTTCCATTTTAAACTCCAGCAAAACACTAATGTCTGTAAACTGGACAATACACGTAATTGTTAATTGAATATTTGTGTTAAATCAATCACTGGCTGATTTCTGTACTGTATTCCAGCGTATCGTGATAATGACACCGTCTTTTGATTAATCTGTAGTTAAATACCCGTATATATTCAACCCAACGCTTCGACTTCAGTGGTCAGAGTCATTGAATCTTGGAGTCGAAACATTTGCCATTGAAAACCAGTCAGCGGCTGAAATATCATTTTGTACGGCCTAAAATATGTCTTATTAAATTAATATAGCAAATATCAATTCAGAATGTATTCCATGTCTTACTCATATTGGCGATGGGTAAGTAAAAAAATAATAGCGTAGTGGTGTTAAATTATATTAGGGTTAGAATTATTTGGTTTATTGACATCTGTTGGATTATTATAAAGTGCGATACCCATTGATTTCTTCTTCAATCAAAAGTTTTCCAAATATAGCCCTCTGCATACAAATAATCTATTTTATATTTGTATAAATAACGTCTATATATATATATAGAGAGAGAGAGAGAGAGAGAGATATAGATAGATAGATAGATAGATAGATAGATAGATAGATAGATAGATAGATAGATAGAATTGTATTATCCCTGTTCTTAAGATCGGTTTATATACTGTATCGCGTTTTAGGGTAGTACACTGGGTGAATCTATTTTAAAATAAAATGACTACACGTTTTCTAAAATCTAACACGCTGGGTGAATTAACACTGCAGTGCGAGGTCTAGCTCATTTATGCATTCATATTTTTTATTTTTTTTTAAATATTAAATATAGGCCACCACAGCCGATCTCAGACAAGTGCTCGTGTTAGTTCAAATATTTTGGAATAATAGGCGCGTGTCCAGAACATGCAGTCCCCATGAAAAAAAAAATATACATCCTGAAATATAATTGGAACTCAGTATTATGTGTGCTCGTATAGCGATGTGAGTGAGTCACCGCAGAAAGGGTGTATGTTAGCGGTCTGTGGGGTTTGTATGCGCTGCGCCAGAGGCTCGCTCTATCGATCTGATGCTCCGACAGCAGAGATATAAACACGAGAGACGAGAGGGGTCTGGCTGGGGGTCCACTGGTCCACTCGTCTCGTGGACAGGGGGACTGGGAAGAGGGCGTGGCGATGGAATGCCAATAATTAACCCTTCCGCCGCTGAAGAAATGCGACCACGCTGGTAACGTAAAAAAATAAATAAAATAATCGATTCGGTGTTTTTATTTGATGGAAAATTCAGCACTTCGGATCTCAAAATCTTTTTTTTTTCTTATCGTTCAGAAGCATTCTTAAATATCTTTTTTATTTTAAACGTGTCGCTTATTTTATTCATTCATTTTGTTGTCGATAAACGTCAGAAGGGACGATCTTAAGAGTTATTTTAAACCACCGTTTTGACCGACTGTGAGGACCCGGGCTATCCCACAAGAGCCGCTAATCTCACAGAAATCTAATGAAAAACATTTTGAATAATAAACGTGTCCACAATACCCCCTTAAAAAAAAAAGATATCCTGAAATATACTTGATTATATTTCGAAAATAGTTTGCACATATATATATTTTTGGGCCAAAATATGAAATATGTAAGACAAATACGTTTTACATATAAAAGGCCATATTTCAAATATATTTCAACCGTATACATTGTAAAGTTAAGTAACCATTTACAAAATATATTTTAGGAGTCGTTTTTAAATGAGAATATATATACACACACACACACACACACACACACACACACACACACACACACACACACATATATATATATATATATATATATATATATATATATATATATATATAGATAGATAGATAGATAGATAGATAGATAGATAGATAGATAGATAGATAGATAGATTTTTATATATATATATACACAGTATATATTAGAGAATATAATTAAGAGTATGTATTTTAATTATATAAATAGTACTGCGTTTAGTATATATTTCATCATACGATCCGTGTTTAATTAATATAATGCCACAATGTGAAGAGGCTCTTCTTTCAAATCTTTAACTGGTCTTGAATAACTGGTCTTGTGTTATGTAGGCAGTGTGGAGTAGTGGTTAGGGCTTTGGACTCCTGAAAGGAGGGTCGTGGTTTCAATCCCTGGTAGGGGACACTGCTGCTGTACCCTTGAGCAAGGTACTTTACCTAGATTGCTCCAGTAAAAACCCAACTGTATAAATGGGTAATTGTATATAAACAATAATGTGATATCTTGTAACAATTGTAAGTCGCCCTGGATAAGAGCGTCTGCTAAGAAATAAATAATAATAATAATAATAATAATAATAATAATAATAATAATAATATGTATGTCGGGGCAGCTGGTTTTGCTACGAAATAAACCACAGAACATTTTTAAAACTTGTTTTTTTAATAGAAATCCATACATCCATTTTAACACCAAAAACTAAAAAATGCAGCATTTTTTTAATTGATTGACATCATTTTAATAATAGTAAGAAACGCCCATCGTTATAATAAACGTATTGCAAATAATACATACTGTGAGCAAAACGCAGATTGCGTAACGATACACACAAGTATGACCTTTACAATTCAGAGTAAAAACATCTTGCATTCATATCCAAAATAAATAAATAGATAAATAGATAAATAGATAAATACCAAATCAAATGAAGGATTTGAACCGAGGCGCTGGACGCTTGTGATTTCACACGTCATGATACTCGTGTGTTGAAACACTGATACAGTGCCGTAGTCCTGTTAACCCTTTCGCGCAAACATTTTCAATTCAATTTGTATCCGTTTGTGTGAACTCTAGAGAGTTCGAGAAGCTCGAAGAAAAAAATAACATATATGCATTTAAAAAAAAAACAGGTCCACAGATAGGAAACTTAACAGCACGGTGCAATTATACACGAAGCGACTGGAGGGGATATTGATTCTGAATTGATTCTCGACTGAACTGAATAACTTAACATGCGTTAAAAAAAAGTGTTCTTTTACACCACCATCTAGGTAAAAACAAACAGATAGATTCTCAAAGTCATAATTTTCCAGAAATAAAAAACGTGGACATCATTTTTTTTTGGGGTAGTAAGTAAAACGTTCTCGAATTACGGATCTCTCTCTCTCTCTCTCTCTCTCTCTCTCTCTCTCTCTCTCTCTCTCTCTCTCTCTCTCTCTCTCTCTCTCTCTCTCTCATATAAGGACAGACGGTAGGCAGCGGTCAGCCTGTCCATTTCTCAGAGGGACCAAAGGGTCACACACTGACTGACCAAACAAAGAACTGAGGTCAAAGGTCAAACCTATCTCCGATTCCTCCCGATGCAATCTGTTCACATGTACTAATAATAATAATAATAATAATAATAATAATAATAATAATAATAATAATAATAATAATAATAATTTGATTGATGTATCTTTTTTTAATTTTGTTACAGCAATTAAAAAACAGTCATATCAAAAGACTATATGTCTTTTGATTCCAGGCATTTATATATAACATTGTAAATGTAGATAATTATGTGTTTTATAATTATAGATGAATATACTGTAGCCTATATAAGAACATAAGAAAGTTTACAAACGAGAGGAGGCCCCATTCAGCCCATCTCGCTCGTTTGGTTGCTAGTAGCTTATTGATCCCAGAATCTCATCAAGCAGCTTCTTGAAGGATCCCAGGGTGTCAGCTTCAACAACATTACTGGGGAGACCCTCACAATTCTCTGTGTAAAAAAGTGCCTCCTATTTTCTGTTCTGAATGCCCCTTTATCTAATCTCCATTTGTGACCCCTGGTCCTTGTTTCTTTTTTCAGGTCAAAAAAGTCCCCCGGGTCGACATTGTCAATACATAATATATATAATGACCATTACACAGCCACTGTTATGAAAGCTAATTGAAATCGAGACGGACCTCTCTGAGAATCGCACACAGCACGGCCGCACTGCCCGCAATCAGAGTTCAGCACCATCTGAATACGGACAGCTCCCGGCTGACTGGAGCTTAGCTTTGGTTAAAAAAAAAAAAAAAAAACATAAATAATAAATAAATACATAACGCGCCCTCAAAATAATCCCCAAGTCATTTCACTTGCAGGAAGCAAGCGTGGCCAAGTGGACATTGACAGCTTCCTCGCTAGAACGCGGGGGGGGGGGGGGGGGGGGGGGTGAGGAGGGGGGTTAAATTCTTATTTTTGCACCGCAGGGTCAAAATCTGCCCCTTTTCACTGATGCCGCCGATGCCATGTGTTGAGAAAGTGAAAGCGTGAAGGAAGCTCACGTCTAAAGATGAGGGAACACGAAGCCACTCTGCGGCTTGGAGCTTGGTTTCAGGAGACTGTTCCTGAAAAAGTGGATTCGCTCTTATTCGCTCAGTATATCGAAACATTACCCGCATCACAGCAGTGTGGAGTAGCGGTTAGGGGCTCTGGACTCTTGACCGGAGGGTCGTGGGTTCAATCCCAGGTGGGGGGACACTGCTGCTGTACCCTTGAGCAAGGTACTTTACCTAGATTGCTCCAGTAAAAACCCAACTGTATAAATGGGTAATTATATGAAATAATGTGATATCTGTATAATGTGCAATAATGTATAATTCGATATCTTGTAACAATTGTAAGTAGCCGTGGATAAGGGCGTCTGCTATGAAATAAATTATATATATATATACTCTGAATACACAGACCGATTGTAAAAAAAATAATTAAAATGAAAATTTACAGAAACTATTATTATTATTATTATTATTATTATTATTATTATTATTATTATTATTATTATTATTATTATTATTAATGTTGTAGTTTATTTGATTACATGATGTTCAATAAAATATCTAAATTAAATTATCGGTTTTTTTAGAATAAAACATGGATCTGTGCATCATCATCATCATCATCATAATAATAATAATAATAATAATAATAATAATAATAATAATAATACATTATTGCTATTTTATTACAGCAAAGAATCCACGACAAAATCTGTATGTTTTAAAATTATTATAAAATGATAATGTCAAGATACCTACACACAATAAACTAATGAAACACAAGAACAAATTCAAAATGTTATGTTATTATGTTATTATGTTATTATGTTCACATCTCTGCTGTTTCATGAACCACGTCCGCGCGTCAGGAGGTGTACTGGAATGCTGACAGATCCGCAATTGTGATTGGCTGGGAGCCACGGAGTTATAGTATAGAGAATTACAGAATTAAAAACATTCTCAGTTTAATCGAAGAATAATTCATAGGCTAGTCCAATAATTTACAAAAAAATAAATAAAGCTTTCTATTTTGTATCGACACACCTACACGCATCTCTTGTGTAGTTTACAAACGACTTGCCCGCGCTAAACTATCCCGTTAGGGCTACAGTGTTCAAAATATATAGGCTAGCTATTTTTAAAATTGTAATAATAATATAGTTCTGCAAAAAGGTGACGCTCAAAAAAAAGCGACTTAACCCGTTCGTGTACGGAGACTGTCCACACCTGTCCAGACAGCATCTGTAAACGTATTGTGATATTTTGTATTGTGATATTTTGTAATAAGTCGCCCTGGATAAGGGCGTCTGTATCAAACCAACAACAGCTTATCAGACCCCACTATACACTTTTATATCTACTGCTAATATTTCAGAAGATCATTTTAGTTTATATATATATATAAATCTAAGGGATGTAAAGCCGAGGGAACACGAAGCCTCTTTTTCAGGATCTTGAAAGCTGGTTCCAGGAGACCCCCGGGAGACCTAGTTTGAGGTTTGCTGTATCAAACCCCACCAAGTCTCCCTGCCTGGTGTGCCGCGCAGCGCCCTGAAACCTACAGTCTCCTGAAACCTGAAGCTCCAAGCCGCAGAGAGGTTTCATGTTCCCTCGGCTTTATGGCGAAAAAAGTTTGTGTCCAAAACACACACGCAAGCACGCACACACACACACACACACACACACACACACACACACACACACACACACACACGCAAGCACACACACACACACACACACACACACACACACACACACACACACACACACACACACACACATCTAGAAAAAAACTATTTTTGTCTTTCTAGCAAAAGCAGTTACAATCTAAACAGGCTACAGAAGTGAATCATACACATTAAATATGAATTTAGCGGAAAACGCATCTGTTTTATCGGTATGCGAAAGCAGCGATACATTACTAAACGCGTACAGACATCAATATGCTTCTTCTCCAGTTTCAACAGTACTATGCATTTGTATCATTTTTCCACAAGCGTTTTACAAACCAACAGGCTCCAATGCAAACGCAATTCACTCGTATTCTCGTTCCCTATAGAGGAACCCGACACCAACGGGAAGCCCGGGCCCTCTCAATATAAGCATTAGGGAATGGGCTATTTGGAAGCACGGGGCTCAAAACATTATTTAGACTGATAAATTGTTTTCTATTGATCAACCGGGCTATTATGAGTCGCCTCCGAATGCATTTTCACATGCGCGTGTTAGAATCCTACCGAGACGAAATATTTATTTGTGAAGGAAAGGCGCGTTTAATCTCATCTTTAGAAACGGTGTCCGGTGACGGAATCAAATTTGCCTTCCATCTGAGGAGCTGTTTATTTCAATTTGAGATCTCAATGTAATAAAATATAATTTATACACTCAGGAAGGTTATTATTATTATTATTATTATTATTATTATTATTATTATTATTATTATTATTATTATTATTATTATTGTGAAAATGGATTTCTTTATTTATATTGTGTCTATAATTTTTTTTCCCGCCGATCTTAAGTGTACATTACTGTAAATGATTCGATTAGAAACATTTGAGAATGCATTTGACCCATCAATAAATAATGCATAGATTGAAATCTCGCCACAAACAGTTAGGCCTATTGCATATACGTTTAAAAAGTGTCGTGTAATAGTTATAGTTTGAGGTATAGCCTATACAAAATGAAGATATTTTAATTGCGGGTGTTCAAAACGTTTAACTGTATAAATCCACCAGAATATGATATTAAAATATTTACAAACACAGACGTGACATAAAACCATTATTATTATTATTATTATTATTATTATTATTATTATTATTATTATTATTATTATTATTATTATTATTATTATTATTATTATTATTATTATTATTATTATTATTAGCAGTGTGGAGTAGTGGTTAGGGCTCTGGACTCTTGACTGGAGGGTCGTGGGTTCAATCCCAGGTGGGAGACACTGCTGCTGTACCCTTGAGCAAGTTACTTTACCTAGATTGCTCCAGTAAAAACCCAACTGTATAAATGGGGAATTGTATGTAAAAATAATGTGATATCTTGTAACAATTGTAAGTCGCCCTGGATAAGGGCGTCTGCTAAGAAATAAATTATTATTATTATTATTATTATTATTATTATTATTATTATTATTATTATTATTATTAATCCAGTAATGACGTTAATTGTTAATATTTTGCAACAGTTTAATAAAAACGTGTTTGTTTCATTTCCAAAAATGGATTAAGCCGAACCTATTAAAAAAATCACAGAAATAAAGAATGATATTTTTAAGAAGTATATAAAGAAGAAGGTGTGTGTGTGTCTGTCTGTTCCTGTCTGCATTCGGACCCTGCAGGAGCCAGCGCGACCAAACTCTGCACGGACTCCTCTTTCATCCAGGGAACATTTTACTGTTTTTAGGAGCCCCATTGCTGGATCACTACAGTAGCCGTGTATCTCAAATTAAAGAAATGTGAAAAACCAATAAATAAATACAGTTAAAAAGACAAAGGGGTCCGAGCGCATTGTGCGACACTCAGGATCGGTAACTTGTAGGAAACCATAATAGATATCCTACAGTAGTTAATAGAGTATTTAAATGCGCCTATGGGATTAATTTTACAGTGCATTTTAACATCGACCTTTATACACGAAGGCACGTTTTTATGTGTCGCCTTATTGATGAAATATACAATACAATACAAATATATAAACGCACATGTAAAAAAAAAAAAAGCATGTTTTCAATTTAGACTTTAAAAGAATCCATTGTTTCCACCTGCCTGATGACGTCAAGCGGAAGAGAGTTCCACAGACGCGGAGCGCGACAGCAAAAAAAGCTCCGGCTGATTTAAAACGATTATTATTTTTTTTTTTTTTGAAAAACAAAAAGTCTCCTGCGTTTTATCGTGTGTGGCTCTGTGTTCCTTTTCTCTTTACTGTTTGAAATGAAAGTCATCAATTCAATCAGACAATCGCTAATTTACCTGTTTTGAATATTATTATTATTATTATTATTATTATTATTATTATTATTATTATTATTATTATTATTATTATTATTATTGTAGTAGTAGCTAATAGTAATATTAGTAGTATTAGCATTAATATTATAAATAATATTATTAGTATTAGTGGAATTAGTATAGAATTGGATGTATTATTAAACACTAACCAATTATTTATTGCGCGCTACGTTTTGAAACTCAAAGCACGACACAAAATGAAATCGCGTTCAAATTCTCAGCTGTTATATTTTCGGCACGATATCCGCAGCCTTTACCCACAGGAAACACTCGAGACGACGTCCTAATAGCTGTGATCATGGGATTGCAATATCTGTCTAGTGCAACAACAGCAGCAAACTAAACTCCATGTCATCTACAAGTGTGTTTAAATACAAGAAGTGTCTGACCTCGCTGAAGACGGTCAGCCTACTTAACCCGCCAACTCTGCTAATTCCCCAACGCGCCCCCACAGCACGGATGCGAGGAGAAAGCGGCACGGGGAGGAGGAGGGGGGGGGGTTGTCAATTAACTCCCTCTGTCTCACCACCTCCCTCTCGCTGAGGAAAGAGAAACACGTCTCTCTCAGAGAGTAATTACCTGCACATTACATTTCCTTAGCTCTTTTCTATCGTCCCCTTCACGCTTTGCGACGTTTGAGGTCGCTTAAGATAGCCAATGGGGTGCGTTGTTTGGGTTCAGTTTTTTTTTTCCTTTAAAATAAATCGGAGTTAATTCCCCGCCTATTATATTTAAAAAGGCCCCTCAGGCAAGTAAAAAAAAAAAACAGTTTAAGAGTCATGCAGGATGAAAATAAATTGAATTAAAGTCTTCTTCTATAAATAGGAGTGAATTTAACACTTAATAAATGCTAGATAACAACTTAAAAGGGCTTAAAAGAAACCGGAAGTACCTCTGTTGTTTGGTTGCAGTTTATATAGTGGCTCTAATTTCAATCCCCCCAAGGTATTCTGGGAGATGTAGTCCTGCTACCCACTCAGACCCCAGGACTACATTTTCTTTATCCTCCCCTAATCTATCACGGATGAGCCCCAAACAGGGTGAAACACGTCTGCAGGTTGCCCTAACCCTGACTTTGAATGCAGAAGCCTTTAGGCGACTTTCGCACGATTTCATTGGCTCTTGTAATGCTGAATTAGGAGTTCATTTTTTGAGTACTTTCTAAATATCCTGCCTGGTTTTCTATAGCATGAACTGTGGTATTCTGTACCAAAGACGTGATTTCTGGACTATAGTGCTCACAGACCCCGTGTCTCTAATTGCTCAGTTATTTTTTTGTATATGTCTGTTAGGTGACTGAGTTCAGGAGCAGCTGTTCCGTTCAAGCTTGTCATAGAGATCTGTAACACAGGCTAGATTGTCCTCTCTGTATATACGCCAGCGCCATCTAGTGTACAGCATTGCCAGCCAAGCACAAGCAAACCTCCAAAGTGGCAGATCACTAGGTAGTGCTTTTATTTAAAAAAAAACACTAGGTTGCATTACAAATATCTAAATAAATACAGAAATAACTAAGAAGTTATTTGCTTGTCTATTCCTCTTCAGTACAGAGATATTTCAAAGACAAGACTACAGAACTAAAACTCTGCTGCTTCCCGGTAGTAAATCACTTCCTGTGTTGTAGGCCGTGTGACCCACTACACAGGAAGTGATAAGATACCAGGCAAGTACAGCATTGTACATACATGCATTAATTTGCTTGTTCATGTCTGCATGTATACGTACACACACACATACATACATATGTACATACACACATCAAAACAAAAGATCACGACCCATCGGTCCGGTTCCTAACAGCTGATTGATCTCAGAACTTTGTCAAGTCGGGTCTTAAAGGATCCCAGTGATTCAGCATCGACAGCGTGGCTCGGTAACCCATGGCAACCCATTCCATCCCCTCCCCACTCTCTGTCTATATCTACTTAATTTCAAACTGTGCCCTCCGGTCCTGATATCCTCGCGCACGCACACACACACACACACACGCACAGACTACAAACACGTGTTTTGAGATTCTGAATCTGCAGGCAGGCGCACTCTGTCCCTGAGCATGCTCGCAATGCTTCATCAACAGCAGCCCTGATAAATACAGACGCATCGACCTACCTGGGTTGTGTTTTACCTACTGAACAAACACGATTCAACGGATCTGCCAAAACCCACTGAGTATGCACGGATAACAGCAGTCTCTTCGCTGGGCCATTGCTGCAGGCTCTCTCAGCCCAGTCCCTGTCATCTGGAAACCCCAGACAAACAGGAGATCTTGCCCGAACTAGGAAGCAGGTGGAGCGGGTATGGGTAAGTCCTCCTGTCCTTCTGTGCACATCTCAACCAGTGAAAGTTTTTGTTTCTTTCCAACCTGATTGGTCTTCGCTTAAACTGATGTCGCTCATCCATTCTGGTGTAAGAATTTCAATGGAATGGTTCAAACTTCAGAGACGAAATTGCGTGGCCTTCTTTTTTATCCTCTTTCCATCCTTCTTTCTTTTCCATTTCTTTCTCTCCTGCACCCTGCAGCTCCATTTCCATCTATGGAATGCTGTTTCTTCCCTTCCTCTCCCTTTCCCTCTCTCTCTCTCTCTCTCTCTCTCTCCTGTTTAATCAGCATGTTAACGAGAGAGGTAACTAATCAATAATTTCAATCGCAAAGCGCAATTGATAATGCCCCCCCCCCCCAACCCCCCCACCCCCTCTCCTCAAGCTACAGCAAAACTCTTGTCTCTCCAGTAATCAAAATGAACGATCATTATTAATGCATGGGGCCAACTTGAGAGATCGATCCAATTACCTTCATCTCACTGTCTCGTGGCTTATTCGTTTGGACTGGAGTCTCCATTTAAGTCTATGTGAATTGCAGCCCCTTGCTAAATATCGTTTTGCACTAAATCCTCAGGCTGTGTTGGGTTTGTAGACAAATGAGTTTGTTTTTTGAACAAATCTCAAGGCTGCATGCGACGCAGAAATATCGCTACAGATTTGCAACAGTAGATCTAGCTTCTGGTACGTAGCCTGTAATGTTCTTGTGATTTGCTGTTTTTATTTGATCATTCTGAGTGATTTCTGGGTTCATTTCCTCCCTTGTTAAGATTTTTTTTTTAATCATTTTTTCTCTAAATCTGCCTTTTCCCGGCTTTGCATCGCTTTGAGATGGTCTGGATAATCATAAACCAACTATGTGAGAATGTGCCTTTTTTTTCAACTTCAAGTCACATTGTCGCATTATCTGAAGGGAATGTGGAAGGCTGTTCGGTCCCCGGCAGTTAAGATTCTCCAGGCAAGGTCAGAGCAGCTCAAAACCGGGTATGGAAATAAATCAATACCCAGAACCACTCAAAATGATTTTAAAACACCATTACATTAAGGGAAATGAGAAAAAAAGCTAGTTGAAGCTTCTTACCCTTTGAGGTGTTTTTGATTACCTTTCCCTCTTTGTGAGTGAGGAAGGCATTCTGGAGGTGTGACTTGTTACAGTGATTTTGTGATTTTTTGACGTCTGCTCCTTCTAGTTATAACATTATAAAATCAACTTGCAGAGGTATCTGAACACCTCCAGATGCATCATTGATCTCCTTTCTATACCTGCCTGCATGAAAACACCCCTGGGGGTGAGGATTTCAATCTCCGCTCAGTAATCAGGGATATAGAAACACACTTGTGTGTGAAAATGTCAGACCGCTCTGTGCTTTAATCAGGCGTCTTAAACCACTTCTAAAAAGTCTCCTGCATTTTACCGTGTGTGGCTCTGTGCTCCTTTTCTCTTTACTGTTTTAAATTGCATGGGTGGCCTGTTAAAGTCATCAATTCAATTAGAAAATCGCTAATTTGCCTATTTGGATGATTTCCCTGGATTTTCAGTTCCAGTGGCTTGATTTTATGACTGGTTCTGTCTACAGTAAGAGACACCGTACACACACAGCGTATTACCTTCTCATAAATCACAAAAGCTGGTTCCAGGAGACCCCCAGGAGACCTAGTTTGAGGTTTGCTGTATCAAACCCCTCCAAGTCTCCCTGTCTGGTGTAACTCCCCTTGGACTGCACTGCACTGTAGCTCAAGTCACAGTGCAGTGGTCCCTATTGCACACTGTCTGTTAGGTGCTGGCATGGTACCATGATACTGGACTGGATTAGCAGCCAGAATTTTAACCACTGGGATTTCAAAATATGAAAATCTTAGCAGTTTTACCTATTTCACCAATAGCATCCCATTGAAGCTTGTGCTAAGTTCAGTGTTGAAATATTATTATTATTATTATTATTATTATTATTATTATTATTATTATCTTTTTTAACCTAAATGGAGGAGGGTAGCTGTTGCCAAAACTAAGAATTCTCGTTCGAACGGCAAAAATGACCACAAGCTCCACGACCTTTGACCCAGGCTGTCTGCCTTCATCGCCAGGGCCTCCATCTTGGAAGTTGCGGTTGCCTAGCGACGGTATCCGGGGTGGCTGTTCGGAAGCCTAAGCGATTGATCCCTGAGATAATAAATGGTCTACAGCCAAAGGCTCCCCATTCCAACCTCAACCCTTCCCCCCTCCCTAACCCTAACCCCCCCCCAAACACACACACACAAACACCCTCCCCCCTCACAAGCTCTCAATAATCGAGTTAACCCTTTCCTCTCTGGCTGGCTTTGAAGGACTGAAAATAAAATACAACAGTATAAATGAAAGGACTAAACCAAGGGTGGCCAAAGTCAGCCCGTCTAGTCCTGGTCTTTGTTCCAAATCGTTTCACTGAACCAATTAATCAAACCTACATCCAGACCCTGAAGTCATTCACAATCTCGTTTTACATGTTAAACAAACCTGGAGTGGAATAATGGCCCCCCAGGACTGTGATTGGACACCCCTGGGCTAAACTGCTACTTCCTGGGAATCACTTCCTGTGCTGTAGGTCACAACTACAAGACCACCCGTGACACAGGTCTGAGAAAGTTGACTTTATCAGGAGCCCACCTGGCAAAAATAAGCATTAAATCACAAATATAAGTCTTTTGATATTGGAACTAAAATACAGTCCTAGATTTTTTCATTCACTGCAATTGCGTTCATTAAAAACACACACACAACCACACACACACACAACCACACACACACGCACACACACACACACACACACATATACAGCTTGGTTTTCTATAGTATTGGCGCCTCTCTGCGTACCCTGCACCACAATCCCAGCGGCCGCTTTGAGAGGAATGACCTCTTTAATCAGACAGGGCTCTTGCCCTTTGAACCCCGGCTTAATCTCCGAGAAGAGTGTAAACAGCGTTGCCTCGCACGGTCCGCGGAGGAGGAGGAGGAGGAGTGGACAGGGTAAGGGGCAGCGATGACCAGCGAACACTAATCTCTTACCCTCTTAGTACGAGTTTATAACGCATTCTACGAGAGAGGGAATTCAGAAGCAGCGCACAGCTCTGTATGCAAGGAGAATCCGGATCCGATTCTCATCAATCACTGGAAATACTTCAAGAGAAGACATTGACAAACTGAAAACTCACATTTAAAAAAATAAATAAATAAATAAAGCCACAACGTTTCGCTTTCTGATGTCTTCAGAAAGCACGGTAGAAACAGCCAGGCAGACTGCTGCTGTTGTTTCTGATATTATTGCTGTATCATATTATATATGCTTATGGATGTATCTAGTTTTGAAAGCAGGTATAACAACAGTCTACAAAAAAAAAACATCGAGAGTAGATGAAAGGCTTGTGTTTTTAATCACACGCAGATCAACGTAATGTAAAGCAACGGGAGACGATACATAACTAAATTAACATTTTAAAAAAATACAAGATTAAACATTACAATTAAATGCCAATAAAAAAAAAACGCAAAAAATAATATAGTTTATAGTTTTTTCCGCGAAAGTAAATCGACACGTGACTCGTTTAAGACTTTGGGTGTGCGGCGCGGCTGGGCGGGGCGGGGCGGGGCGAGTAGGGAGGGGGGGGGGGTCAATTTGCCCTGACACCGGCGCGTGCTGTCTGCCGGACACCCCTCTCTGACCCCCAGCTGGGAACAGCTGGAACACGTCATCAAGTCCGGGCAGCTTCCTCGGGATGGCATCCCTTACTTGAGACACAAAAAAACAGAAGCCACGCAGGAAGCCTTGTAATCGACTTCATCTTATTAAGCACCAAATGAATCTCTCTCTTTTTAAATACAATCTGCATTTATGTACTCGGATACATTCTAAATCAATATTTAAGCTTATGTAAATGCTTTGGCTACAAACGGCTGCTCGTCCTCAAATGAGGGTAATGGCACCTAACGGGTTATAAAGAACAGCAAAGGTGTGCCTTTGAAGATGACACCAAATCTTATAGTTTGATATTCTTTACCGCAATGTTTTGAACAGAAGCTAAATTCAGCGTTTTTTTCTATTAATGACGGTCTATTACCACGTCGCTTTGACGCACAGCTGGTCACCCGGCGCTCGGGGGAGAGCTGGACAGCGTGGTGACCCCTCGGCTGGACGCTGCAGCCAGGTCATCCTGTCCAGCTGCCAGCGGCCACGCTAGTCACGCGAATCAGACTGTCCAGCTGAGCTCGAGGCATTTTCAACCGGACACTAATTAGGAACCTGCGGTGATGGGGGGGGGGGGGGGGGGGGTCGGTCTGCTGCAAGAGAGACAGGAATGGGGGCTACTACAACTTCAGACCATCGATCAAATAGGAGAGCGGGTCTAGTGGTGAGAGCTGAGGAGGGACTGGGAGGGAGGGAAGCAGTGTGGCTCTAGTGGAGCTGAGGAGGGACTGGGAGGGAGGGAAGCAGTGTGGCTCTAGTGGAGCTGAGGAGGGACTGGGAGGAAGGGAGGCAGTGTGGCTCTAGTGGAGCTGAGGAGGGACTGGGAGGGAGGGAAGCAGTGTGGCTCTAGTGGAGCTGAGGAGGGACTGGGAGGGAGGGAAGAAGTGTGGCTGTAGTGGAGCTGAGGAGGGACTGGGAGGAAGGGAGGCAGTGTGGCTCTAGTGGAGCTGAGGAGGGACTGGGAGGGAGGGAAGCAGTGTGGCTCTAGTGGAGCTGAGGAGGGACTGGGAGGGAGGGAAGCAGTGTGGCTCTAGTGGAGCTGAGGAGGGACTGGGAGGGAGGGAAGCAGTGTGGCTCTAGTGGAGCTGAAGAGGGCCTGGGAGGGAGGGATGGAAGCAGTGTGGGTCTAGTGGTGGAAAACTAGGCCACTTACTTCCCCTCAGCTCCAAACCACTGTAGGCCACAGATTCCCTCCTAATGCTTCCCACCCGCTCCCTTCAGACCCCTCATCCCATTCCATGTATGTATAAGGCAAAGAAAGGACACACAATAGATCTGATTCGCTCTCTGGAGTTCGAGAAGTTTCCCGGCCGTAACTTTGAAAAAAAAACCAAAACGCACGTGCATTCTAAAATAGATAGACAGATAGGAAAATACACAGCGTGGTGCAATTCTACAAGCAGCGACTGAAGGGGATATAATGGGAGCTTTTCAATTAGCTGGCATCAAGATCAAACAAAACAAAACACAAAAGCTTTTTACGAATAATATAAAATAGCAATCAATACTTTCCAAAGTCTGCACAGTATATATGTGCTTGGTATACTGTCAGGTACATTAGACTGGGGTGGGGAGGGGGGGTGGGGGGCTGTGCTATTGTGGGAAGCTGAAAAGCAGTGCTCAGGATGGCTAATGCTTCTCAAGAATTGGTTCAAGAGCCGGAGTTTGAATAGTGGTGATCCAATCCACTCTACTGAAACCATTAGTCAACGGACTTCAAAGGAAACCATGGCATTGTATGCGGGAGAGAGAGAGGGGTCACCCATTAACCCCAAACAGCTTGCTCTGAAATCCTAGTCGTCTTGACCAACCCGTTCTGCCTCTTGCTGGGACTCGTTTTACACAGAAGGAGGCTTCTCTTTAGACCGGGAGAGTGTGAGGGAATGGAATGGACTCTCGCCACGGCGTTGGTGCAGAATCTTGAGAGGGGTCCTTGACAATGTTTTGGTGATCGATCAGCTTCTGGGAACCGGACGGGTCAGAACGGTCCTCCTCTCGTTTGCAAATTCGTTTTTTTCGGATTTTCTGTGTTGCGCAGTCAAGCCAGATCGTGCTAGAACGTCCGAAATCTGAAGGTACCGGAACGGCACTATAATATCGATTTTCTTAAACAAAAAACTGTTATACAAATTCCCCTTGTATCTGTATACTGAACTTCTAGCGACACATCTAACAGGCAATGCATTTCTCTCATTTCTGCAAGTATGTCCACACAGTGTCGTTCTCCATCTCGTCAGAATGCTTATTTTATAGACGTGTGTGTGTGTGTGTGTGTGTGCGTGCCTGCGTGCGTGTGTGTGTGTGTGTGTGTGCGTGTGTGTGTGTGTGTGTGTGTGCGTGTGTGTCTTTGGCTTTGTTTGTCTTTGTGTTCACAGTCCTAGTCGATGCTCTGTTGCTCTCGTCTTTGTCTACATTTTTTAACCTTCTTAAAGATAACAGAAGTTCCTAATACTCCTTCCATTGCATCAAGAGGACTGATGGACTGACTCAGAGAGTCGAGCGGGAGATGGGAGTCATGTGACTTGGCTTGCCTGTTACGCGAGGTCCATCTCCACTGCTCCCCTGCTCGTCAGAGTTGAAATCTGCTTTGCAAAAACCTCTCTGTTGGCAAAATCACAGACCTCCAAAACAAGCCTAATTCCCTGAAGGCAATTCAGAATAATCGAACCAATTAATGAAGCGCTTCCCGGACTTGCAGTTGAGTGAGATGGGCGCGGTCCCCGGCCCTCCCCTCTGACAGTTTCATGGCGGGTGCTTCCTAATTTATTGTCCAGGCCCGGTGCAGTGCACCATTGGACCTGGCCTGCTTTCCTGGAGTCAGCGCGCTTCAGTGCAGCCGAGTCTATCAATAAATCAATGGGACTCCCGTCGTTAACAGCACCCCAGGAAGCTGCAGGCGCTCCCTATCGATTGGGACGGGGGGACAAGGGGGGGGGAGTGACCGCTGCTGTAGCCACGGGGGCTAAAGGTCAACGGTGCCTTCTGCTGCTCCATTGTCCATCTACTAATGCACACACCCTCCCCCTTCAACACACACACACACTGACACACACACTGAGACACACACATACACGCACTGAGACACACACACACTGACACACACACTGACACACACACACACACTGAGACACACACACACACGCACTGAGACACACACACACTGACACACACACACACACACTGAGACACACACTGAGACACACACACACGCACTGAGACACACACACACTGAGACACACACACTGAGACACACACACACGCACTGAGACACACACACACTGACACACACACACACACACTGAGACACACACACTGAGACACACACACACGCACTGAGACACACACACACTGACACACACACTGACACACACACACGCACTGAGACACACACACACTGACACACACACACACACTGAGACACACACACTGAGACACACATACACACTGAGACACACACACTGAGACATACACACACACTGAGACACACACACACTGAGACACACACACTGAGACACACACACACGCACTGAGACACACACACACTGACACACACACACACACACTGAGACACACACACTGAGACACACACACACGCACTGAGACACACACACACTGACACACACACTGACACACACACACACACTGAGACACACACACTGAGACATACACACACTGACACACACACACACTGACACACACACGCACACACATTTCATTTCAAATAGAAAATATTTTTATACCATTGAGACCCTAGACATCAGAAATGGCATCACCAATGAGAAATTCATTACAGCCGGGCTCGGCTTTCTCCTCTCCGCTTGGGATCGCTCACAATGCATTGCGCGCCAGCGCTGCCTCAGTCGATAGCCGTTTCCGCTGGGTCCTAGTGGAGACTATACTGACCAGTGATTGACTGTAGGAATAAATGATTGAGAAATAAAAGTTTTAGCACTACTGCAGTGTGAGGAATTGTATCGGGTGTAAATTACGCCTAATCCTTCGTATATGACAAAATCCGGCCTAACCCTGAACTCTTTTACACTACAGGACCACTTCCTGCAGTCTGTAACGCCTTTAAATGAAGGGGGGTTTTAAATGTCAAGTGGTCAGTGATTCCCACCCCCTAACTGACCACTCCACAACCCAGACCCCTAATGGCTGACCTGGGGGTCACTGGGGTCGCTCTCTTGTGATCGTGTTTACCTGACCTCAAAATTGGGGTCAACTCCATTATCCCATTTCCTGGAGATCTGTGTCTTAAAACACACGTGCATGCGCGCGCACACACACACACACACACACACACACACACACACACACACACCAAACACTGAGACACACACACACACACACACACACACACTCACACACACACACACTCACACACCAAACACTGAGACACACACACGCTGAGACACACACACACACACACACACACGCTGAGACACACACACTCACACACCAAACACTGAGACACACACACGCTGAGACACACACACACACACACACACACACACTGAGACACACACACTTGCACAGACACACACACATAATCACTGCCTGTTCTGTAGGTCACTGTTGATTGAAACGTTAGACCACGGGTTTGACCTACAGCACAGGAACTGATCCGATCCAAAAGATAATGAAGATCTGGGAATGTTTGCAAAACAGTAAGAGACCCTGCCAGCTCAAACATACAGTACACTTTAAAAATGAATGGCGAGGCTCTCTCTCTCTCTCTCTCTCTCTCTCTCTCTCTCTCTCTCTCTCTCTCGTGTATATATCTGACAGGCTCCGGCAGATCTGCAAGGGTTTCCATGGTAACGGCTGATAGAGTGCCCCTATTGATCGGAGTGTCCGGTTGGAATTGTTTTGCCCATGAACCAACATTCTTCATGTCCCAGAGCATCGGGCTTGGATCAATAGCCTACAATGCATTCTCTTTTTTCTGTCTGAAACACACGCACGCACACACACACACACACACACACACACACACAGACACACACACACACACACTTGCGTACAAACCTTTTAAATCCTTTCGTATTAAAAAGAACTGTAATTTGAGGTAATACCGGGATGGAAATAAGACTCCTATTGCACAGCAGCGTCACCCATTCCAGGTTTTACTGCTACCAGCTTGATCAGCCCCAGTGTGTCTAGCTAACAAGCTCAGGTGTGTCTGATTATTAAACTCCTAGTGAAACCAGGACTGGATCACACTGCTGTGCGACGGGAGGGGGTCTTATTTCCATCACTGTGATACTGTGGATTTTTTTTTACAATCAAAATAAAAAATATTGAAAATAACTGAGGAAAACAAAAACAGTTTTGGAGACGTAATAAATTTATTTCTTCTTGAAGAATAAGATATAAAGTCTAGAAGCGTGTTTTGTTTTATCCGTCCCCATACGAGGTCGCCGTGCATGAAAGGGTTGAAATAAAGGTTTGGGGGTTTCCCTTCGAGCTGTGTTTAAATGACCTCAGAAAGGACGTCCCGGTGGTCTAATGAGCCGGCATGGAGCTCCACCTTCGGTCTCCATTCAGGGGGGAGACTCGCCTCTGCAGGCCCAGGAGAGCTCGTTTAAACCTGGCCTCAAGACCACAGACTCCCCAGTCAAAGCTGTGCCTTCATCCCTGACCAGCGGCAATCTGAGAGCCCTGAAATTTTAAACACCTTCTTCTAAGCTTTCATATGCAGATTATATATATAAATATTTTTTTGTGGCTATGACGTGCTATAACCATCACTGAGGAGAAAGAAAAACAGATACTAGTAATACAGAATACAATCCTATTAATACAATCCTATTAATACAGAATACAGAATAGTTATTGCTGTATTAGATTAGTTCTGTGTCTTAAGTTCTCTTTCCTATACTGCTAGAGCGCTCTGCAGTGTCGAGAGTGGAGTTCTCTTTCCTATACTGCTAGAGCGCTCTGCAGTGTGGAGAGTGGAGTTCTCTTTCCTATACTGCTAGAGCGCTCTGCAGTGTTGAGAGGGGAGTTCTCTTTCCTGTACTGCTAGAGCGCTCTGCAGTGTTGAGAGTGGAGTTCTCTTTCCTATACTGCTAGAGCGCTCTGCAGTGTTGAGAGGGGAGTTCTCTTTCCTGTACTGCTAGAGCGCTCTGCAGTGTTGAGAGTGGAGTTCTCTTTCCTATACTGCTAGAGCGCTCTGCAGTGTTGAGAGGGGAGTTCTCTTTCCTGTACTGCTAGAGCGCTCTGCAGTGTTGAGAGTGGAGTTCTCTTTCCTATACTGCTAGAGCGCTCTGCAGTGTTGAGAGGGGAGTTCTCTTTCCTATACTGCTAGAGCGCTCTGCAGTGTTGAGAGGGGAGTTCTCTTTCCTATACTGCTAGAGTGCTCTGCAGTGTTGAGAGGGGAGTTCTCTTTCCTGTACTGCTAGAGCGCTCTGCAGTGTTGAGAGGGGAGTTCTCTTTCCTATACTGCTAGAGCGCTCTGCAGTGTGGAGAGTGGAGTTCTCTTTCCTATACTGCTAGAGAGCTCTGCAGTGTTGAGAGTGGAGTTCTCTTTCCTGTACTGCTAGAGCACTCTGCAGTGTGGAGAGTGCAGCTCTCTTTCCTATACTACCCCAAGTTTCAAGTTGCAGGAAGGTTTGAACAAGACAGCAAAGGATTTGACACTAGCCCAGATCAGACAGCGAGAGAAAGTCACACAAACAAGCCAGGAGAAGAGGAGCCAGGGTAGAGTACAGGGTAGCTGTTATTGATTGGACTCTGTCTGTCGGCAGCAAAACTGTGTTGCCTGCAGGACTAATGGCTTCAGCAACCCGGGCTGATCAATCGGGGCTTGTCAATACTGTGCGTCTCTGTGGAAATGGAGGATGGGGCCGAGGGGGGGGGGGGGGCGGTACAGAGAGGAATGAGAGGAGGTCCAGAGAGTCTGGCTGACATATGCAGAGCCATGCCTGTCAGGGAGAGAGTGTGGCTTTGTTTAAATTGGTGAGGGTTGGAAAAGACTCCTTATAGCGTAGCTATAGAGAGACGAAAGCAGACTGGACAGAGGGAGGCAGTGTGGCTCTAGTGGAGCTGAGGAGGGACTGGGAGGGAGGGAGGCAGTGTGGCTCTAGTGGAGCTGAGGAGGGACTGGGAGGGAGGGAAGCAGTGTGGCTCTAGTGGAGCTGAGGAGGGATTGGGAGGGAGGGAAGCAGTGTGGCTCTAGTGGAGCTGAGGAGGGACTGGGAGGGAGGGAAGCAGTGTGGCTCTAGTGGAGCTGAGGAGGGACTGGGAGGGAGGGAAGCAGTGTGGCTCTAGTGGAGCTGAGGAGGGACTGGGAGGGAGGGAAGCAGTGTGGCTCTAGTGGAGCTGAGGAGGGACTGGGAGGGAGGGAAGCAGTGTGGCTCTAGTGGAGCTGAGGAGGGACTGGGAGGGAGGGAGGCAGTGTGGCTCTAGTGGAGCTGAGGAGGGACTGGGAGGGAGGGAAGCAGTGTGGCTCTAGTGGAGCTGAGGAGGGACTGGGAGGGAGGGAAGCAGTGTGGCTCTAGTGGAGCTGAGGAGGGACTGGGAGGGAGGGAAGCAGTGTGGCTCTAGTGGAGCTGAGGAGGGACTGGGAGGGAGGGAGGCAGTGTGGCTCTAGTGGAGCTGAGGAGGGACTGGGAGGGAGGGAAGCAGTGTGGCTGTAGTGGAGCTGAGGAGGGACTGGGAGAGACTTACATTCTATGGAAATTCTATTTTAACAATTTCTTGAAAACAGACACACAGCAGCTCTATAAAGACAGGAGTCGATTTTAAAGACAGAAAGAGAATCCTAAATAAATAGATAGCTAAATAAATCAATCAATCGCCGACCAGAGGCATTAACTTAAAAGGGCTCCAGTTCTTCAACAGCCAGTGCCGAGAGCATTAATAGACTTTTCAAACACACGAGTTTAAAATATCCTGGCCAAGACACCGTCTTGCTGTGAAACCCAGAAATGAAAATAATGATAGTAGTCGGGCCAGCCCGGTCTAGTGACCTACGGGAAAGGAAATGAGTCCCAGGATAGAGTCAGCTGCTCCTCACCCCCAGCTAAAACCAGGAGAGAGAGAGAGAGAGAGAGACGGGGGCTCCCAGCGCTGAGATCCACAGGGACCCCCAGAACTGTGAAGAAGGTCTGGCTGTACGGAATACAGGGGCGCTGGAGGAAAGCCCCCTAAAGCTACAGCCTTGGAAAGCGCTCCCTGGCTGCGCTACTATCCGTAGGAGAGCTTGCACATCAATTGCTGATATCCGCCTACATCAGAAAAAAAAGAGACGAGAAACACGCTGAAATTGGCCAGCTGTACACAAAACACAAAATGCAATACAGCTGCGGACAAATGTGTTGTATTTAAAAAATATTTGAACAGAATTTAGAAATGTTCCTGAGCATCAAAGAACTACAAAAATGATATTTACCGGAAGCCGTAATAGCGGTACAGAAGTCGTGTTAGATTTTTCAAAATGTCGCATTTTTCCACTGTTGTCGGTTTATTCCGTTAAGTATCTGGAAAACGATACAAAGCGGCGGTGTGTAATTCAATATGTTAACGTGACATTATTCAGCAGGTTTCATTCGACTTTATCAAACAAAATGAGTTCATTCTATAGGGGGGGGTGCTAAACTTTTGGCAGGCGGTGAAATGACCCTTCTGACCGCGCTGTGTATTGAGGGGAGTGGACAGGGTGAAGAAGGGTCGATTCAGCTCTTCTTGAGCCACGCGGACTGGACAGTACAATAGCCAGGGTCAGGGGGGGCTCACAGCGACCCCCCCACCTCCGAGACACGAGGCAGCCAGTCCGAACTGATCAATAGACAGAAGGCTACTTTGCTGCCCCCCGCGCTCGTTATCTAGAAGGAGAATGGAGAGGAGAGACTTTGTTTTAGATTTTCTCTGATCGAATGCATTCCTCTTTGTCACCCGACAGCTCTGTAATATAAGTTTAACTGCTCTTAGTCGAACTCGCTCTTAAATGTAATTATTTACCTTATTCTTTATTTTGCAATTATTTGAATTTGATCTTATTTGTACCGATTTTAATGGACTGCTGTACCCTTGAGCAAGGTACTTTACCTAGATTGCTCCAGTAAAAACCCAACTGTATAAATGGGTGATTGTATGTAAAAATAATGTCTAAAAAATAATGTAATTGTATGTAAAAAATAATGTGATATCTTGTAGGGCGTCTGCTAAGAAATAAATAAATAAATAAATAAATAATAATAATAATAATAATAATAATAATAATAATAATAATAATAATAATAATAATAATAATAATAATATACACCAAAAAAATAAAAGCACTGACAGTGTTATCGTAAACCGTTTCAATATGCAATCGTGTATTGAATTACTGTGTCGACCTCAACGAAGCTGGCTGTTCAGTATTGTGAATTCTGAATGTCCAACACTGAGCGCGGGAGGGGGGGGGGAACTAAACTAAACAACCCCCCCCCCCCCCCCCCCCCCGCAATGACAGGGTTAACTTCAACCGAGCATCTCTGCTCCATAATCACCTCCTAAAAATTCATTTTCCTCCGGGCAGGGTGAAAGGGGTTGGGGTCCATCGCTTAATGCCCACTCCCTCCATCTCACCCAAGAGACCGGGACTTCAAGGCTTAATCAGGACATCCACAGCGCGGAGCCCGGGAGCGGCAGCTATCTCCGCCCAGGGGAGGGGTGACGCCCGGCGGTCAGAGGCGGGCTCTCTAGGGGCTTTGTTGCTGGCCAATGCGATGTCAGGCTGGGTGCATGTCTGCCGGCTACTGTCCGGCGAGAGATAAGCAAGAGCCGAATTGATATTCATTCTGGAAGGGCTGATTATTATCAAACTGAGGAATCTGTTGGGTTTTTTTTTAACTGTGTTGAGTGACCCTTTGAAAAAATGCTGGATTACCGGAATCCTCAAACCGTTTTTCATTTAAAGAGACACAACTGAAACACAGATAATTTGACAGATGGAAAAGGATACACTAGCACCAGTTATTATTATTATTATTATTATTATTATTATTATTATTATTATTATTATTATTATTATTATTATTATTATTATTATTATTACTTAAAACGCTATATAAAAATTAGAAAATACACATTTAAAAGCACAGCTACCGGCAGGAATGCGGTATTATGTATTTTTCATATAGATAAGTGTATATTTTATGGAGGGATTTAGTTTATCGAGGTAATAGCTGTTTTTCGTTGTTTGGTTTTGTTGTTTGGCATTCAGGAGACTGTACCGTCGCTCCTGCTCATCAGATTCGTCTCCCCGACGCTGGTATGATTCAAACCTGAACATTATGTCAAAACACGACCCTTCCTTCCTTCAGGATAAGATCCGCTACCTTTCTGTTTACAACTCAACCCCTGATGATCATAACTAATAAAGCCGCAGTTTAAGATCATTAACTCTTCAAACATTTCTATGGGAAGCGATAGAGACGTCGATGGATGGGGTATGTCCTCTCTGCGCATGTGTTCCTGCGTGTGATCGCGTTTCCATTAATGTACACTTTCGACTCGCTATAGCCACGCTCGCTGCCCGCTGACCCTGCGCTAATTGTGACAAACGACTTGGCCTTTACAGCGGTTTGAACCTGCGTTTTTCACGCCGGCCACTTTTTGACACCCGGGCCCACCTCGCTTTTAATGCCAAGTCTTTTATGCTCCGATAGCCCTTTCAAATTTAAAAAACAAAGTCAGATCAGGTCGCTCCGGCCCGCATCTGGCTATACGCAACTGAGCAGGCTTGACTTTTTTAAAAAAAAGGGGCGAGAGGTTAAATCTGCACACAGCGGTGTGCACGTGTATTAAAACAGTCCATTGCTTCTGTAGTTTTGGTGTGTTTGTTGTGCGTGTGAAATCAAACCACTGGGACTATAAATAAGCATATTAGCGATTGTCTTATTGAATGGATGCCTTTAATAGGCCGCCCATGCAATTCATTTAAAACAGTAAAGAGAAAAGGAACACAGAGCCACACACGATAAAACGCAGGAGAAGTGATTTAAAACGAGGCGCTAGTGAGCCACGCATTCCAGCCACAAACACCGCGCCAATAGGAACCCCACGTTACCTGGCTGAAGGAAACGCGACGCAGGTTTGTATTATTCCTAGAGAAGCTATAGGGTTCGGTCCCCATCGCTACTGAGTGATTTTGTCTTGGCCGAAAGCCGAGTTTAATATTTGCAGGAAGAAAGCCACTCTGATGAATAGCAACGAAATCACGGGGAAGGGAAACGGGAGGGATAGAGTTGTGAAGCTTCATTGACTCCGCTAAGCTGTCTCTCTGCCGCCCCAAAATGTCAGGCGCCCCGCATTGAAATTAATAGTTATCCAAAGCGGCCCCCGCGGCTCACCCTATAGGGCTAAGCAGAGGTCAAAGGACTTGTCCTCTTTGTCACCGAGGCCCTCCCCCAAAAGTGTGCCTGCAGGATTCAAAGGGGCCGGGTTTCTCCAAGCATGGAAGGGCTCGCCAAATAAACTACAAAGGAACCACTGCACCCCGGCTGTGCGGCTTCCAGGGCATTCATCATCGAGTGCGCGATGGCAGGCTGTGATGGAGAGGGCTAGTGGCTAATTGAGCTCCCGTCCGTGGCTAATTGACCTCCCCTCCGCCCCTCTTCTGTCATGATCCCAGGGCCCCCGGGTCCCCAAATAAAGGGGTGGAAAAAGGGAAACGTGGATGTCTGTGTCAGCCCAGCCCGTCTCGCACATCATACAGCCGGGTAGATATACACGGACACGCAGTGTTGGAGGTTTGCTCAGCACCGTGTTGAGGGGTCGTTGATTCGATAGGGTGGCGCGCACAGCACGGAGAGTCAAAGGCATTTTTCAGCAACTTTCCGATTCTCCTGGAAGGGAGAGATTGATTCGAGCAGTGGTGTCTCTCATCCATCTATCTATCTATCTATCTATCTATCTATCTATCTATCTATCTATCTATCTATCTATCTATCTAATTGTCTCAATTGAATGTTGGTCACAAGCATTCATTTTGAGCGCAATCTTGTTTTCAACATTCAATTGAGACCTTTTTCTTAATTACTGACATTACCTTATATTGGTCTGCACCTCTGTTAAAATTAAGCATTGTACTGCACGGACAGTATAAGCTTCGATCTTTTTTTTCGCTTTTTATTCTATTATTTTCTTACGATGTTTTAAATCACTGTGAATGGTTGGGGTTCACGTTTTTTCAATGTGTTATTATATATATATATATATATATATATATATATATATATATATATATATATATATATATATATATCACACACTTCTTATATATTTCCTCTTTATTAAGTGTATTTCTAATGATTCAGGAGTACCCGGCTGGATCCCGATTCTCCCTGGATAGAGGATCTCTGTGCTGTTTCTCAATTCTCTCTTATATATGTAATAAAACAGATCCACAGACAGGACCCTTAACATGGTACAATTGTACACACAGCGACTGAAGAGAATATAGAAATATATTAATTCTGATTCTCTGTTCTGGATGCCTGCCTTAGATACAAAATCCAGACTAGATAAGGCACAGAGCTAGCAACAAGTGAACACACATACAATAATAATAATAATAATAATAATAATAATAATAATAATAATAATACATGTTTGTGAACCGAATATAGAATTCCTGCCTCCCATTTAAAAACGATTTTTTTTTTTTTTTTTTTTTTTAAGAGGGGTTCTTGTTTTTTGTTATACTGGTAACACTTTACAGAAAACGAAGCTGAGCTGGATATATTTTGAACTCGGGCTCATAAAGCTGTCGATCCGTCTACGCCTTTAAATATTTTATCAATGACGCTAACAAGGCGAACGATGCTGACTGCCCACCGACAGAGAACACGGCGATCAGCAGGGACTGATATAACCCGGGCCGCTACTGACACCCTGTGGCTACGACTGGCATTACATCACTGGTTCGGCTTCTGCTACAGATCAAGTATTTAACAAGCAATTTTCATCCCTCAGTGTCCTACTCTTTATTTAATGTTGGTAATCAATCTAGGTGTTTTTGCAATTACTCGATGACTCAAATACCGTCTTCGTCAATGAATCTGTGTGCAGGATCTATTCTTCAGTTCTAGTCGCTTCGACAGATACAGGTAACTTAGGCTTGATGAGAAGACACAGCACACCTAGTGATCCACGTCAGAACACGTTTCCTTTAGTTTTGCATTGCACTGGATCAGGGATCCCTCAACCCCGGTCCTCTGGTTTTCATTCCAGTTGAGCTCTCAATTACTGAACTAGACTCTTAATTGAAAAGATAATTTGCTTAATTAGACCTTCTGACTTGTTTAAATCAGCTCTTAAAAACAGTTACAGATTTCAAGCCAGCTGTAACATTTGATAAGTAACGTGAACTCTGCAATTGTTTAAGAGCTGAAAACAAAACAAAACAAAAAGGTCAAGCTCAAAGCCGCAGAGTGGCTTCGCGTTCCCTCCTCTTAACTTCCTTGAACTTTACCCAAGCCGAGTCAATTTGTTTGTCCGGCTTTTATTTGTTTAGCTAGTCGCCGACTCATTTGAAAGGAAACTATATCCTTGTGCAAACTACAGTGCAAACAAAAGCATTCCCATTCAGAGCAGGCGAGTGATCCACAGTTGAAAGAACGCGCGTTTCAAACCGACAGCACATTTTCAGAAATATCTTCATTTAACATTTACCAATCCGATAAAACATGTTTATAATTCCAAGAAAACCAATCAAACATATTTCAACAGGACATCCAAATGTGAGAGAGAGAGAGAGAGAGAGAGAGAGAGAGAGAGAGAGAGAGAGAGAGAGAGAGAGAGAGAGAGAGAGGAAGCAGTGTGCACAAACCACTGGGACTGAAAATCTGGAGGAATTGTCCAAATAGGCAAATTAGCGACTGTCTAATTGAATTGATGCCTTTAATAGGCACTATATATATATATATATATATATATATATATATATATATATATATATATATATATAACATAAGCAAAGCCAGTCAGCTACTGTTTCTTTTACTGAAATACAGACACCGTAATCTCAAGAAGTTTGAAGACTCCAAAATCTGAATTCAGCCGAGTCAAATCCAAATTATTCAAGCAATCAATATTCATAAATCAAAAAATATGATTATTTATTTTATTATTTGTAATTATATATATATATATATATATATATATATATATATATATATATATATATATAAAAAATGTATGTATCTCATTTCAGCACCACAGAGTTTTATTTAAACATTTCTGCTCCCAAAACCAATTAAAAAATCTGTTTTCAAAACAATAGTCTTAAACTATCTCGGTTACTCATACGCATTACAGTTTGAAATAATAATAATAATAATAATAATAATAATAATAATAATAATATTAATAATAATAATAATAATAATAAACAACCTTCATTGTTACCTACAGAAAAAAGAAAAGAAATACAAACTTGAAAGAGGCTAAGGCAATCTTTTCCAGTTGTTCCTCTTGCACTGTGACCAGGCTATCTCAGAACCTGCAGCACACGCCTTACCACAGAAGCCTGGGTGACAGCTCGGGTTGTTTATATTCCCCAACAGTTTATCACACCCCACTATATACTTTTATATCTACTGCTAATATTTCACAAGATCATTTCAGTTTATATATATAAATCTAAGGGATGTAAAGCCGAGGGAACATGAAGCCTCTTTTTCAGGATCTTGAAAGCTGGTTCCAGGAGACCCCCGGGAGACCTAGTTTGAGGTTTGCTGTATCAAACCCCCCCCCCCCCCAAGTCTCCCTGCCTGGTGTGCCGCGCAGCGCCCTGAAACCTACAGTCTCCTGAAACCAAGCTCCAAGCCGCAGTCGTGGCTTCGTATTCCCTTCAGCTTCAGCGACGGGCAGTATTTCTGATATCCAACAGGGGGCAGAGTGTTGTAGGGGGGAGGGACAGCTTAACGGTTCCACTCTGGTGGGACAGACGTACTTTAAACATGATTCTGGGAGCTCTGGTGAGGCCACAAAGGGTCTTTAATTAACTCAAAAATTATAACCAGGATATGATTATTTAAATATATATATATATATATATATATATATATATATATATATATATATATATATATATATATATATATATATATATACACAGAGCGACTTAAAACATGGAGGAGGCTTGGGGGTCCAGTGGTTAAAGAACGGGGGCTTGATACCAGGAGGTTAAAATCCGAGCTCAGTCACTGACTCCCTGTGCGTGCGTGTGTGTGACTCTGCAGCAGCAGCAGCAGCAGTTGTTGGTGAAGCATAGTTCAGCCCCCTTAGTCTCTGTCTGAGGTAAATTCCTGTTTTTCAATTCCAACTTCTTTTTATAATCGGATTCCCATTTAATCAATTCGAACACATCACCGTTGATGATGAAAAAATCTTCAGAAGAAACTGGAATTGGGAATTTGATAAACAGGAAGTTAACCCCTAGTCCTGATAGGCTCCCTCTAGCCACGCCCTTCTGTGACACACATGCACAAACACCATTGAATCATTCTTATATTTGTAATCCACAGCGTTTAGGTTCTCTGCTCTTCCAACGAGACAAAAAGTTATTCTTTAAGAAGAACAAACAAACAAAAACCCCTTTGTTTAATAACCTTAAGATAATAAACCTGTTTGATATGACGTGTGATGGCTGCTCCTCCTAGTATTCTCAATTCAGACCTTTCTCACTGAAGAACTGCCCTGTCATGTATATTATATATATATATTTCTGTACACATGTACATACTGAATAATCACTTGAATTGCTTGTATATAGACTCTCTACAGACCCCTCCCCTTGATCAGCAGCCCAGCCCCGCCCACACCCTCAGTTACACCCTCTCAGCCCCGCCCACACCCCTCACAGTTCCACCCTCTCAGCCCCGCCCACACCCTCAGTTACATCCTCTCAGCCCCGCCCACACCCCTCACAGTTCCACCCTCTCAGCCCCGCCCACACCCCTCACAGTTACACCCTCCCAGCCCTGCCCACACCCTCAGAGTTACACCCTCAGCCCCGCCCACACCCTCACAGTTCCACCCTCTCAGCCCCGCCCACACCCTCACAGTTCCACGCTCCCCAGCCACAGCTGCTCAGGCTTTACTGAAAGCAGCCATGACGGCCCAGATCATCTCCAGGGCGCCCGGCTTGCAGGCTTCCGCCTCGGGGTCGCAGTCCAGCAGCTCCCTGGAGCGGGTCACGGCCGTCTCGTAGCGCTCGTCCGCCAGCGAGGCGAAGGCGTTCTCCAGCACGTCGGCCGCGCTGGCCAGCACGATGAGGGCCAGCAGGCGTCGGTCCAGCCGCTGGGGGTCGTTCACCCAGCGCTCCAGCAGGCCGTCCTGGATGCGCTTGACCAGCCGCTGCTTCTCCGTGGTGTTGGTCACGGGGTGCGTGGTCATGTCGAACAGCAGGAAGTTCTGCTTCTCCGTGGTCAGGATGCCTTTCTCCACCAGGTTCTTGGCCAGGCGCTCGCGGACGTTGCGGATCTGGTAGTGCAGCTTGAGAGGATTCCACGTCTCTCCTGGAGAGAGGGCAGAGAGGAGGGGCAGAGAGGAGGGGAAGAGAGAGGAGGGGAAAGCTGTATCATTATTATTATTATTATTATTGTTATTATTAAGCAGGGTTAGAAACTCACACTAGCCCTGCTGCTACTACTGCTGCACCCAGTCCTGGGGTTCAGAACTCCCCTTGTTGTTTACCATACCTTATTTTATTTTTTTTACAACACTTCCCTGTGCTTTACCAGACCTCTCTATGCTTTACAATGCTTCCCTATGCTTTACCAGACCTCTCTGTGCTTTACAATGCTTCCCTATGCTTTACCAGACCTCTCTATGCTTTACAATGCTTCCCTATGCTTTACCAGACCTCTCTATGCTTTACAATGCTTCCCTATGCTTTACCAGACCTCTCTGTGCTTTGCAATGCTTCCCTATGCTTTACCAGACCTCTCTGTGCTTTACAATGCTTCCCTATGCTTTACCAGACCTCTCTGTGCTTTACAATGCTTCCCTATGCTTTACCAGACCTCTCTGTGCTTTACAATGCTTCCCTGTGCTTTACCAGACCTCTCTGTGCTTTACAATGCTTCCCTATGCTTTACCATACCTCTCTGTGCTTTACTAAGCTAGCCCATGCTTTACTGTGCTTTACAAAGCTAGTCCATGATTTACCATGCTCACACTATGCTGTGCTGTTACTATGGGAGTTTAATGCGGGTGTACAGAGGCTCATTTCTCACCGGTGAGCAGTTCTATCCAGCTCTGCACGCTCTCTGCAGGCTCCGTCACTTTGATGTGCTTCAGTGCTTCATCCAGGAGCACGTCTCCTGTGGGGGCGTCTGAGCGGAACAGGACCTGGGGGAGAGGAGAGGAGAGAGAGGAGAGGAGGAGAGGAGAAGGGGAGAGAAGGGGAGAGGAGAGGAGGGGGAGAGGACAGGGGAGTGGAGTGGGAGAGGAGAGGAGAGGGAGAGAGACGAGGAAAGGTGGAGAGGAGAGGACAGGGGTAGAGGACAGGAGAGGAGAGGGGGAGAGGAGAGGGAAGGAGAGGAGAAGGGGAGAGGAGAGGGGGAGAGGACAGGAGAGGGGGAGAGGAGAGGACAGGGGTAGAGGACAGGAGAGGAGAGGGGGAGAGGACAGGAGAGGAAAGGAGAGGAGAGAGGAGAGGAGCTTCACACCATACTGGAACTCATGGCTTTTTTCTAACAGAGATGCTGCTTTGGTCAATCTTTATTAAGTCACAATTAAAGCCCCCAATTGCATAGCAGTGTCTAGGTTTCCAGGTTTTACTACGAGCTTGACCGGCCACAGTGTGTCTAGGTAACAAGCTCAGGGGTGTCTGATGAAACGCCTAGTAAAACCAGGAATGGATCAAACCGCTGTGCAACGGGAGTGTGCCGCGAGGCTCACCTTGCGGTCCAGCAGTCTCTTTTTCCTCATGGTCTGGGGTTCCAGCTGCACGCGACCCCGCAGCGCCAGCTCGATGAGAATGCAGCCGCGCAGCCCCGAGGAGATGCAGTCATTCCAGAACGAGGTGTAGCCCTGAATACACACACAGAGGGAAACAATATGGAAATAACAACCAACACTCGGAGACGCGAGTCAAACGCGTTGCCTGTTAAATGCGTTACTGGAAGAACTTCAGGATACAGCTGCAGCTCGGATAATAATTCTCGTTTAAGAAAATCCATATTCTAGTGGCGTTCCGATAGCTTCAGATTTAGAAGTACACCACTGAACTACGTATAAAACTAATGATATTAAAACTAGGGGACATTTTTTGTGCCACAGCACAAATGTCTTATCACACAATACGTGCAAGTTTAATATAAGATCATGTCAAATTTAAAGTTTAATACCTGTTTTCTATGAACAGAAAACCACTTGGGAATGCTAGTCTGTGTTTGTCGTATCGCGTTAGTAATTACACAGTAATCAATGCTGTAATTACACGTCAGTTTCTCCACTACTCGGTCATAACCGTTCATAAGGATGAGGTCAGGACTGAAACTAGGTTTAATAAAATGAAACAATTTCTTAGCAATGTCCAATTGCAATGGAGATTCCTGGCACTTGGTGGTTAATATAAAGCTTTAGCGTTTTGTTATTGTGTTGTGGACCAACCCCTGTTTTGAATCGTTTTAAACTGTTTTGAACACATTTGCCCCCAGGACTACCCACCCCAGCCCTAAAACATGTGGGTGGAAAATAATAACATTTAGTTATGGATTACTGGCTAAGAATGAACCTGACAGATCCTGTTTGAAGTGCTATCTATTTGATTCATTGTTAGCAGTTCATTCTCTCTCACTTTAAATGAATTCCAAGGGAACTCACTGTTCTCTCTCCACAATAGAGGGAGGCGCTGAATTCAATCACTCTAGAACTTTCTCAGCAAGTTGCATCACAGTTTGATAACAGGTTCTCTAGGCAGACAGGTAAGGGTGAGGTACAGACAGATGTCAGACAGACTGACAACCTCCATACACCTTCAGACTCGAAATCGAACATGAAATACTACTGTGCTACTATTATGGCGTCCGGCAGACTTTTGCGATATCAGGTTGTTTGATTACATGATGTTAAATAAAAGATCTAAATGATGTTCATGTAGTTTTTTTTATTATTATTTTTAATTAGGTCTCAATCCTAAAACTCTAGGTGATGCAAAACTTTTGCTCAGAGCTGTACACATTACACTCTTCCAAAAAACGTGAATTTTCACGTCAGAACTACAAGGCAACGGCTACATTTCAGGGAAATAACCGCGATAACCATGAAAAAAACAGCTTTACTTACAGCCCAGCCCCCAGCCCCAGTGATGCCGTACCTCCTTGTCTTTGAGCCCCAGCAGCAGCACTTCCTCCATCAGGGTGAGTCGCAGGTCCTTGCAGTCCCCCTTCTCTCCCTCGTCCTCCAGGCTGTCTCGCCACCCCGTCCCCTCCTCCTCCTGCTGCTGCTTCCCCCCCCCCGCGGCCTCCACGCGCCGGCTCCGATGGGTCAACGTGGTCATGCTGGTTCAGGAGCCGCCCCTGCAGCTGCAGCACAGACACGGCCTTACAACCGGACCCGGGTTCAAGTACCATTGCGATTAAAACGTCACGGAGCGGTTTGCATTTCACTGCAGTTGCCATTCAGAATGAACTGCAATTACAATAATTACAATAGAATTGTGCAATTCGTAATGAATTGCAATTGCAGTGTCGTTGTGCCTTTCACAATTACCGTATCCCTTCGAATTTAAGACGCAGACCAAATTTCCCAACCCTCAATCTGAGGGAAAAAATAAATAAAACTTCAAATAAAGATGCATTGACAAAGACACGACCTCAATTACGCATACAATAGATCCATTTATACCAAGGAATAATCCATTCTTTTGCAATGAAACTCTACAAACTCGTCTATTAGGCATATTGGGTAAAGCATGTTGCATAGTGGTGAAAATTAACATGCCTGTAACAACAGCAAAATCTTTCCTAGTCATCATCCTCTGAGTTGGAGGGGTCCTCTTTATTAATTATCGTCTCCCAGACGATGACTCCAACTTCTTTGAAAACGGCTGCCTGTATTTCATGGATGATTTGAGATCGGGCAGCGACGTTTTAGTTCCTCTTTTCTCTCTCATTCAGTCACACTCCTGTTTGTGTGGTCGGACAGTGACGTCTTTTGTTGCCTTTTTTAATACACGCATCACCGTCCTCGAATTGAACGCCATTTTTGAGAAGAAAAATGGTTATAAAAAGTGCTTCTTCGGGGTCCCCCGAGCGGCTCCCCTGGTAGAAGGGCAGCCGCGTGGTGCGCAGGGCGAGTCGTACAGCGCGGGTTTGAGTCCCGGCTGTGTGAAGTAGGCTGGGACTGTTTCTCCTCCTCGCTCTACAGCGGGCCCTGCCGGCCAGGCGCCCCAGTGAGCTCCGAGCGGACACCCCCGCAGGGCTGGCCTTTGTCCTGAGGCCGGTCGCTCGCCGACATGTGCTCTGGAGTTCCTGGGTGTAGAAGAGGAGGTCTCCCATCTTCGGGTCTCCTGAGCCACATGGGGAAATCGCTGCGGTGAGGAGAAAAGCGATTGGGCATTCCAAATTGGGAGAAGGACGACAGTAACTGCAACGCCAGTGTCGGCACACTTGGCACACCTGCGTAACTGGAATTGTAATTCTGCCATATAATCGATCGATTAGTTCAATTCAAATCACACATTTATTTGTCATGCGATCGCTATTCGTGTCTTTTTTATTTATTATTATTATTATTATTATTATTATTATTATTATTATTATTATTATTATTGTTAATTTCTCAGCAGACGCCCTTATCCAGGGCGACTTACAGTCGTAAACAAAAACACATTTCAAGAATCACAGTACAAGTAATAATACAATTAAGAACAAGATAAAAAATACAATGACTTTGGTTCTAGCAAGTACAAGTGTGACAAAATACGATTCAGTAACGGAGCAGATGACAGTGTCAGTGATAGTACACTTTTGATTGTTTGAAAAATGAAAGTTACACAGTATGTTTCTGTATTTGTACCTGCAGGTGTTACTGCTGGGTTATTCAGAATAAACGGAGTGAACGTCTTAATGTGGGTAGTTGTTTAACTCCTAGTAAAAGCAGGAAGGGATCAAACTGCTCTGCAACGGGAGTCTTATTCCCATCCTTACAGTTGACCCGATCTAAAAGTAAGAATCTCAAAATGTGTGCCTGTGTGGAGAAAACGTTAAGAAAACATCACGTTGACTCACAAAGTGGTTTGTTTATTTATTTATTGTTTGTTTGTTTCTCCTCCAAGTTTTATGTCACAAGACTTTTTTCGTTGCATTGTACTCTTTTAAAAAAAAAACAAGCATTGAGAAATCCCATCAGCTAAAAAATTAAAAAAAAAGGCACACAATTTTTTCAAGCTGTGCTGAACAGTTTTTCAAAATCACAAGTCAGTGAAACAATATTACTGTGCAGACTACAGCTGTGTCATAAACGCGCCCATCTAACCAGAGCGTACAGTATTACAAGGACTCAGCTTTGTGAACTAGCTCAGCGTCTGCAGCCAACAGGATGAGATATCCTGTGTAACTCATTTGGGAGCGCCTCACCTTATCTGTAATCATGTGACTGCCTCAGTGAGCGCTGATGCTCCTTGGGGACTGCTTTGTGTATTCTTCCGTCTCGCTAACCCTGCGGTGCGCTGTTGAGAGCAGGCCTTGTTGAGTGTCCTGTTTGTGTACTTATCGCCTTAAAAAAAAGCCTGCTTGACAATCGGTCGCTGGTCTAAACAGGTATGATTCTTCCTCTACCTGCAGCAGCAGGGGGGTTATAAGTGTCAAATTAGTCAAACTTAACGACCTCGGTACCAAGGTTGGGGTCAACTCCTGCTTTTCATTTCCAATTGCTTTTTTTAAAAAAATCAATTCCCAATTCCCTTTTAAATCCAAGGAATTCCTTTTTAAGGAATTGGAAAGGTAATTGATAAAAATAGAATGGTAATTGGTATTTGGAAAAAAAAAGGAATTGGCCTCTAATTGATTAGTCTTTCACGAGAGGCTCCAGGTTTAATAAAGCTGTGAAAAAGACAGGCACGCTGCAGGGGGTAATAATCGCCTGCTTTGTAACGCAAACGATTTATTTCACAACAGGTCTGACGAGATACCTCTAAACTGAAAGAAAAAAAACTACACGGCAGGTTTTCGATAATTTTAAAGGTCGACCGCGCTTTAGATAAATACAGATGCTTGGAAGGGTTGTGTATTGTATAAATCAAACGCGCCGACCTCAAAAACACATATTCGCATTAGTATGTGAATCAAGTCTTGAGAGTTTGCGTGTATGTGTGTAGTAATGGTAGCGAGCTGTACTAAAATGCGAAAATCAGACCGGGCGGTTATTAATTAAGCATAAATAGAAAGCAAACACACGTGTCATTATAAAAAGACACCTGACGCTTTTCAATCGAAGCGATTTTAATTAATTGCAAGTCCTGCTGCAAATAGTTTTGAAAGAAAGGGCAAAAAAGTGTGGTGTTTCGCTTAGCTAAATAATTCCCCAACGATTTAAAATAATACTAATAATGAATTTATATCACTTACTTCTCTTCTTTCCTCCCGGATCCTTCTTTTTTTGTGACGTCTGTTCCTTCTGGTTAAACTTTTGCTGTAAGATAAAGATAAACTCACTTTCTTGCGCCGACTTCCTGGAGTTACAAAGTAAACAGAAAACTTCCTGGGGGCAGCCTAACATGACCGACACACCGCCTGGGAGGGGAGAGCCAATCAGAGTGCGAGCTGTCACCCGTCTTCCAATCGCCGAAAGAGTAGTTTCTGGAACCGCCCACCCCTCCAATAAGGCGCGGAGGCGCGGGTCCAAGCCGCTTGAAGTGGGCGGGTTTTAATAGGAGACAGACAGCTACTACAAGCAATGGGGTTTTCTAGAGTCTAAGGAGCGTGGCCAATCAGATTCTGACAAACCGAGGCTAAAACTGAAATGTCTCAATTATGGTTTTGCTTTCCAGAGCGGTGGTTATCGTTTTACACAACGGTAACATTTTGGTGGTCAATAAATATCTATGGTGACAGACAAAAAAAAACAGCCTAGTGGTTAGATCTAAAGAGCCTGAGTTTTGTATCAGTCGCATCATACATAGCTCAAGACCAGCTGGGCTGTGCCTGTGCCCTGGGGTGGCCTAGTGGTTAAAGCTCAGGGACTGGGAGCTCGACGATCAGACTGGGTTTGAATCCCGTACCCAGTTACTTACTCACAATTTCTGTTCAACAGAACTAAACACAGTCACTTGAGGTGATGTAAATAGAATGTTTATGCCAGTCAAACATTTAACAGTTCATGGGAGTCACATTCCTCTCTGTAAATGTATTCAAATCGTAGGTGGCGAAGCCTGGTGTTTATTTCCTAATTACGGTTTACTCCTAATACCCACATCATCGTCACTCAACTTGCATTGCCACGTGACATCAAGAAACTGCAAAAAAAAAGACGTTTTCATTTGATTTCATTTATTAAATAGCAACATATAACCGTATGAAAAAATAACACGTCAGACCGCCTGATATGAAATGCATTTGAAAAGTCTTTTTTAAAAAAAAACAAAAAAAAAAACAAGTACAATGTTTATCGCAAAGACTTCTATAAAATAAAATAAAACTGCCTCTAGCCAGTCTAAAGAAGTGAACACACTTTTAACATTTTATGAAGCACAGGTGATCGTACGACTGCACTTCAAAAATATAACCTGTAAATAAAATAAAAAATAAAAACCGCTGTGGAAAGCATCAAAAGCACAACCTGTGATAAGTGCTGTGGAACAAACAGCAGTACTGCGAACACAAATCAAAAAGCAGGAGCAAACACTAAATCCACTTCGCAGAACTGCGGCGTATACATTTACACAGCTTAGAAACAGCTGTAAAAAAACGTTAAAGGGATCGCTTCATTTTAAAAGCATTGCCTTCTGTATTCTCACGTTTAATACAGGAAGCCTCTGTCCGGTATATCGATAGTCAATCCTTTTCCCATCGCACAGTCTCCTGTTCCTACACCACTGACCCCCACACAGCACTCGGTTTGCAGTGTGGATATTAAGTTCACAGTTGGGAGCTCCTTGCCGCGGTGCTACAAAAGGAACCTGTCGATTCCTCTCTTTAAAAGCGTTCCTTGGGTTCACTAAACTTCCTTCTCTTTGGTGCTGGAACATCCTCCTGGCTGCACGGTATCTCAAACTGGGAAACCTGAAACAAGCAACAAGGCAGTTTGAAAACCTCAAGACACTGTGGGCCATACTTTCCAAGCGTTTCCTCTGCTCTTTAATCAATTCCTGTTTTTTTCAAAAGGAGAAAAAAAAATAATAATGTTAACGTAGCAACATGAAAAACTAAATATACTGAGGGTGCGTAAGAGGACTTGAAATATATTACTCAGCTTAATTACAGAATGGAGGAAACACTTGGAAAATATGGCCCTATACAAAACAATACCCACAGGTCAAGGGATTGAAGACGGACAGGATATGTATATATATATTTTTAAATTTATTTATCCGGCAGACGCCTTTATCCAAGGCGACTTACACAGGTGTTACAGGGAAAGACCCCAGTTCAGACTGCGCTCGTAGATCTCATTCTCCGCTCCTCCTGCTCTGCGCTGGACTCGCCTGACCTCAGCACCACGTTACTGGATCCTCAGCTGATGCGCTATCCTTGCACTACTGCACTGCTAATCTGTCACTGTAGATATAACTTGCTGTGATCCTAACTGGCTGCATCCTAGTTCAGATTGTATTCTAGTAGTGTTATTATTATACATAGCATCCTAGTTCATATTGTATTCTAGTAGTGTTATTATTATACATAGCATCCTAGTTCATATTGTATTCTAGTAGTGTTATTATTATACACAGCATCCTAGTTCATATTGTATTCTAGTAGTGTTATTATTATACATAGCATCCTGGTTCATACTGTATTCTAGTAGTGTTATTATTATACATAGCATCCTAGTTCATATTGTATTCTAGTAGTGTTATTATTTGCACTTGCTGTAAACTACACTGTATTTAAATCTGAAGCTTGCATTGTAACCCTGCGCTGCCCTGTAACACCTGTGTGAGTCGCCTGGGATAAAGACGTCAAATGAATCAAATAAAACTAAATAAATAAAGCAGTGTGGTGCACCCTGGCTGCTGAGCTCACACTTACAGGCTTGTTCCTCTCAGCCAGTCCCCTCTTTCTGCCCGTTTTGGGAGATGTCCTGCACAGCTCTCCCCCGTCCACCTGGAGAAGCAACAGGATTATCACTAAAGCTGAACAAATCCCGAACAAAGTCACACTAAAACATTTATTGTAGGATTTTATACGTGATAATTATCGTACTGTACAGCTCTGGCCAAAAGTTTTGCATCACTCTCTAGGATTAACTCATTTAGCTTCATAAAGTCAAATGAAACCTGCTGAATAATGTCACGTTAAAATATTGACTTGCATACCACCGCTTTGTAGTTTTTTTCATATACTGACAAAAATGGAAAACTGTGACATTTTGAAATCTAACATGAAATACTACTGCTATTATGGCTTCCTTCCGGTAGACTTTTGCGATCTAATTTTGTAGTTTATTGGATCACACAATGTTAAATAAAATATCTGAATTATGTTCATACAGTTATTTATTTTTAATTGTGTCTCAATCCTAAAATTCTAGGTGATGCAGGTTTCATTCGACTTTATGAAGCATGATTAGTTAATTCTGTAGGGTGATGCACATCGTCTGTACTTACAACAGAGGGCGCTATTCCTCTCCCACTCCTGGTCCTTCTGCTGCCTGCCACAGTCAAGTCTGAGGTCTGGCTGAGCAGCTGATCCATCTAGGAAACACATACAGTATATATATATATATATATATATATATATATATATATATATAACAGTGTTATCGAAAAGTCTTTCTGGGGGTGATATTTAAATAATTGTAATAATAGTATGTATTCCATTGCTAAATTTACACTATTTGTTTCTGATTTCTGAATTTCAAAAAAGCTCCCCCCCCCCCCCCAAAAAAAAGGTATAATGATCAAAAATATGTTTCGATATTTTCGCACCAGGGCAAAAGTTTGCCCGCCTATTTCATAAAAAAGTACAAGGCACAATTTAGAATTTTTTTTTTTTTTTTTTTTTTGCAAGCTGTAACATTTTAAAAAAATAAAATAAAAAAAAGCCTGTTACTGTTGTTGCGAAATTCGAAAATCGCCCCAAAAAAAAGGTTAAAGCAAATTCAATAAGCGCAGTAAAGGATATATAACACACGCACACGCACACGCACACACACACACACACACACACACATTGAGATCTCAGCATTGTTGTTAATAGAAGGTGTACTGGGTCCTGTAAAGTGATTCAATTGATTACCTGGGAACGAGAATCACTCAGGCAGGATCCTTCATCAGCAGTCTTCATAGCCTCCTGACAGGTCAGCACAATTTCTTAAAATCAGTAAATCAGTCAGCAGATTAGAACTCTTTGTATTAAACCCAGAGGCAAACTGAAGGCAATCTGTCTGCCCTTTATTCAAAACTTCAATACAGTAACTCTCGAAAAGGGACACTTTGTCTGGCACAGAACTATTTAGCGGTGGAGGGTGGGACTCTAAATACCCGCAAACCAACCTTTTAACCAGCCTTCAAATACCGGTATGCATTTTTTTATGAGGATTTAAAACTATTTAAAACCTTGAGCTAGGCTGTGGCAGTGTTGCTTCCAATGCAGTCAGACATTCAAGAGCAAAACCGTGCCGTTTAAAAGGGGTCTTTTATTTATTATTATTATTTTTTTTTTTAAAGCTGCACACTAAAAACATAATTGCTTGTTCTTTGATTGATTGTTCTGCGGTGCAATCTGCCTTGTCATGTAACATGATTCCCCAAAGACTGGTTTGAGGAACATGTTTCAATCCCAGTAGAACATCTTTTTAATGCTCGTCAGATCGTCAGTGCCTGACAGTTTAAAAAGCTCTTAGTCTACCTGAGTCCTCCCTTTCGATGCTGTTCACATTGTCATCCACTGCCCTGGCCTCCTTCATTGTGCTTTCCTAACGTAACAGGACACGCAGAAAAAGTTCAATATCAAACACGAATTAACTAAAGCGGACCCGATCAGCCACTAATGCCGTTCTGAATATTTATTTATTTTAAACATCCAGATCCATATAACAAATCTGTATTTAGTCTGTTTCATTCCAAAGAGGGGGAAAAGCGTTGATAAAACTTATAGTTTTTCTCTTAAAGCAAATATTATCCCTCCTCTGCTTCACCTGTGATGCTCATGCTGTTCTGGGTTCCTCCCTCCCCTGCTTCACTTGTGATGCTCACGCTGTTCTGGGTTCCTCCCTTCCCTGCTTCACCTGTATGACGCTCATGCTGTTCTGTGTTCCTCCCTCCCCCTCCTTCACCTGTATGATGTTCATGCTGCTGTCCTGCATTCCCCCCTCCTCTGTGTCGTCCAGCTGCAGGCTCTGCTTGGTCTTGTCTGTGCACATCAGCCCCTGGTCCACCTGCTCCATGCGGTCGCTCTCCGTGGTCACCTTCACCTTCAGGCTGTGGAAAGGCGTGGCTACCTCCCCCACGGTCAGGTGCACTGGTTCCCCCTCGAACATCATGCTGTCGCTGTCTCCCTCCTTGAACCCCGGGGGCTGGTAGTCTGAGGGAGTCACTGCCGGGTGAAAACGCCTTTAAACTGACTGGACCAAAAGGAAATCTTTTTGTAAACTTTCTTATGTTCTTATAAGACTTGTATGCGTCGAAGCTCCTGCTACTGTACCTTCGTCATAGTAGAAGAGTTTCATGTTCAGGAAGATGTCACTTGGTAATGGGCCCAGGTTCTGCATCAGGACATACAGCTTGCGCACTAGAAGCACGCTAGCTTTCCTTGTGTCCGCACACGAGACTTTGCTGTCTGTTTTCTTATTGCTGCTGCCATAGTAAAATAAAGAAATAATAATAATAATAATAATAATAATAATAATAAAATGAAAATATTGCTACAGCTGTTTACGTAAGGTGTGTGTATTGTTTTAATTTATTTACATTTTGACCACTTTTTAAACTTTTAAATTGCTGAAGAGATGGATTTACCAGTGAGCAGGAGGATGATGGGAAATGTAGTTCTGAGAGGTCCACGCAGTTACATGGGAAGCCATCTTGAGGCAGGGAATGCAATTTAAAAGTTTAAAAAACTGGTAAAAATGTACACGTAAAGAGTTGTAGCAACGCATGGGAACATGTAGCACAATCAAATAAAAAGGTCCTTATGCACCCTTTAACATCCTATTGATTCAAATGACAGTGGTATTTAGATGAATTGCTGTTGAGATCATTTGTATAACACCGCCATATGAAAGCCTTACCTTTCAAAATCCATAACGGGTCCATCCTTGGTGTATTTGAATTTAAACTGATAGCACTCTGTGACAGTCTGAAAAAGACATCGCAAGAGACAATCTTATACAAACAGAATTATTATTATTATTATTATTATTATTATTATTATTATTATTATTATTATTATTATTATTATTATTATTATTATTTATTTTTTAGCAGACGCCCTTACCCAGGGCGCCTTCAGTTGTATACACAAAATACATAATGTAACAACAGTGATTAAACGCTTTAAGTTATATCAGTTTCAACTAAAAAAATTATCAAAACTGTAATTTCTAAAACAAAAAATGTATTTTTTTTTACCTGAGGGTCTTCTGGATCAGTGTAAACCTGAAATAAAATATATATACTGTACATATATATATTTTTATATTGAATAAATATTTTGAAAATTGCTGAAATACTGTAGGATGAAAAGTAGAAAAACGCTGTAATATATTTTAGAAATGTACTTACTGACAGGGCAACCATACGCAACTGTGAAAAGAAAATGGAAATGTAACACGCAGTGCCCATGTACAGTTATGGCTGAAAGTGTTTGCATCATCCCCCTATAGAATTGACACATTTTGCTTCATAAAGTCGAATGGAACCTGCTGAATAATGCTACGTTAACATACTGAATTACGTACCGCTTTGTAATTAAAAAATGTGACATTTCTGAAATCTAACATGAAACACTGCTGTACTGCTATTACAGCTTTCTTCCGGTGGACTTTTGTTTTTTTTAGCGATATCGTTTTGTAATTTCTTTGATTACATGGGTGTTTAATAAAAGATCTCAACTATGTTTGTGTAGTTATTTATTTTTAATTATCTCTCAATTCTAAAATTCTAGGTGGTGCAAAACTTTTGGCCAGAGCTGTACACAGATCGAGAAGTCTTTGTCAATGTAATTATTAAAAAAAAAAATTGTTTTATGACCCTGTTATTTTCCTAGTACTGAACTACCTTTTAAAAAGCCTCGGTGTATCGTGTGAGATCGATTTTACTAACTTACATACTTCTTCTGCAGAGCATCGTAGCACCCAAACATCCTGGAAATAAATAAATAAATATATATTTGTTTAATTAGTCAAGTCTTATTATGAGGCAACTTAATTAGCCACTATGTAAAGTTTGCATACAAGAAACAATAGAAGTGTTTCATTATCTCATTAAGTACCAAATTAATGAATCTTTGAAAAAGATCCACAGACAAGCTGCATTTGTATAATTTACCAATATACACACTGCTGGTAACCCCACAGGAGTGCAAAATCCTGTTTGTTTGGTGTTGACACAGCTGGTAAGTACACTGCTTGCCAATGGTTCGGCAAGGTAATTCTATTGCAATTGTATTTGATGTTAAATAAATCAATCCAAAAATTCTGTGTGATCCAAATCTTTTGGCCACAGCTGTATATATTATCTTTCAGAGCGGTATGGGATTATCAACTCCACCCCTGTTAGTTTCACCTTAACATAATAATACTGTACTGAACAACACACTACCATTTCACAATCTGCGTCGACCCCGGGCAGCTCTTATCTTCTTTGAGGATTTTAACACAGAGATCTAAAGGAAAAGATTTAGGAAAGAAATGTCGATCATTGAGGTACGGAATTATTTATTGAATTGTGGTTTGAATTATTGAATTGTGGTTTGTCACACTTGTACTTTGCTTGAACAAAAGTTATTGTATTTCTTGCTCTTATTGTATTACTTGTATTGTAACACTTGAAATGTATTTGCTTACGATTGTAAGTCGCCCTGGATAAGGGCGTCTGCTAAGAAATAAATAAATAATAATAATAATAATTTACTGCTGGCGTTGAGAAGGTGGTGGCGGCGCGCAGGTGAGATTTAACTCCCCTAAGAATCTGGGTTTATTTACAACGTGAGCTATTTCACTAGGCAAACTGACGCAGGGTTACAATGCAAGCTTCATATTTAAATACAGTGCAGTTTACAGTAAGTGCAAATAATAACACTACTAGAATACAATATGAACTAGGATGCTATGTATAATAATAACACTACTAGAATACAATATGAACTAGGATGCTGTGTATAATAATAACACTACTAGAATACAATATGAACTAGGATGCTATGTATAATAATAACACTACTAGAATACAATATGAACCAGGATGCTATGTATAATAATAACACTACTAGAATACAATATGAACTAGGATGCTCTGTATAATAATAACACTACTAGAATACAATATGAACTAGGATGCTATGTATAATAATAACACTACTAGAATACAATATGAACTAGGATGCTATGTATAATAATAACACTACTAGAATACAATATGAACCAGGATGCTATGTATAATAATAACACTACTAGAATACAATATGAACTAGGATGCTGTGTATAATAATAACACTCCTAGAATACAATATGAACTAGGATGCTATGTATAATAATAACACTACTAGAATACAATATGAACTAGGATGCTCTGTATAATAATAACACTGCTAGAATACAATATGAACTAGGATGCAGCCAGTTAGGATCACAGCAAGTTATATCTACAGTGACATGTTAGCAGTGCAGTAGTGCAAGGATAGCGCATCAGCTGAGGATCCAGTAACGTGGTGCTTAGGGCAGGTACTTACTGTAATCTACACTGTATTTAAACCTTATATTGCCCTGTAACATCTGTAAGTCACCTTGGATAAAGGCGTCTGCCAAATAAATAAACTAATAATAATAATAATAATAATAATAATAATAATAATAATAATAATAATAAAGTGCAAATACTACTAGAATACAATATGAGATAACAGCTCACGATTCAGACAATTTGTCTCTTCGCTGACACATGATAAAAATAGTGCATCAGCTGAGAGTCCAGTAGAGCCGTGCTGGGGTTTGAACCGTTTGACCCAAGCCTTACCTGAACTGAGCTGTTCATAATTAACAGACAGACAGACAGCAAATGTGTTTGACGTGCTTTTAAGTGGTAAGGCAGTTCTTGGGACTTTAATAGTTTAACTTTAATAGTTTCAGCTGTGTCAGGTGCTGCACTCTGCTCTGCGCTTCTTATACCTTCTATGTATTTGTTCCCGTAGGCTTTCTCAGGAAACATCCCCCTGAGGTAAGTGATGCAGGACACGGCCACAGCCAGAAGCCTTTTCACCAGGACTAGAGACTGACTCTCTGTGGTGACTTTATTTGGAAACACAGTTGTGCCCTGGAAAAAAATGGAGTCCTCATCAAAATTTGATAGAAAAGTGTACTAAAGAATTGTGGAAAGCATGGTAAAGCATAGGTAAAGGGCGAGGTATGGTAAAGAACATTTAGAAAGATGGCAAACCTTGGTAAACAATGGCAATTGCATAACAGAACCATGGGAAAACCGCACAGTTACTGTGGTAAACTATACATACTGCAGCATTACAGCATATCTATTTTTCCCTTAACCTACAAGTTCTATACATTCGAGTTGTAGCAACTACTGTCAATTATTACCCTCTCCACCTTACCTACTGTACCTGATCGCCATGGATTCCTATCACAAGGTGAGGATCGTACACACATTATTAAAAAGGATGCAGTCGTAAAAATGACATTC